>NC_059429.1:83887638-84189195 GCF_021028975.2 Sphaerodactylus townsendi
CACTTCTGCACACCTTCAAAAATAAAAAAGAGAAACTCAGTGCCGGTATCATATAGGGTGCTTCCCCCAACTGCTCCTTCCTCTGTAATGTTTCCATGCTTTCCCAACTGAATAGGTTTCACTCAAAGGGTCCTCAAAAGAACTAAATCAAAACCAGAAGGGAGAGTTTCAAAGTACGCTACCTACACCTACATAAAGCTGGAGGGAAACAGCCAGTGGCATCATGGCCACCACCCTCCTCACTAGCAAATGTGTCAAGTTTTCAAGCACTTCGCAAGGCTTCAAAAACTACATGGCAGGAAAAATGGGAGTTGGGAAGAGGCACAAATAGGCTACATTTCTCAAGTTAGCTTGATGGAGATAACCCAGTTTGTCACACTGAGAAACATGGGTATGATGAAAAGATGACACACTACATGATTCATTGAAGTACAGATACAAAAGCCACAATACGGTACTTGGGCTGGGCTTTCCTCTTACACAGGCAGGTCAGTGCTGTTATGCCGAGTTTTCCTGGAAGTCCCATCATCCCTAGGCAGTGCCCTTTGCAAATTAGACATGGCTGCTGTTTTTTTAAGGTCAATGACCGCATAGGAATCTGTCCTGCGGGCGGGTTGAGGAGCAGAAAGCGGGGTCCGGGGGACTGGTGTGCTTTGGCGCCCTTTGTGAGGGTCATCTTCCAGTTCCACCTGGATATAATTGAGCTGCCTTGGCTGCTCCAAACAAGGCCGGCGGAAGTCAAAACTGAAGATGCTGGGTGCACCACTGCAGCGCCGTTGCACACAATTCTCCCTGCGCAAGCCCCCGCGCAGGGCAGCACTTTCCGAATTCATGTAGTTTTGTAAAGGGTCATCTTCCTCAAGCTCAGGATAACCATTGGGGGAAGGGGTCATTGCATCGCCAGAGTCCTCCTCATCCTGGTCCTGCCTCAGTGGCTGGCATTCCCACACAGGTGGCAGTGCGGGCAAATTCTCATAGTGCAATAGGGTGGTTCGGCGATGAGAGCAACTGTGGGGATTCAGGTTTTCTCGGGCAATTTTCAAACGCCCACTGCCCCCACGACGAAGCAAGGTTCCTCGAGAAGGCAGGAGACCATTGACATTTTCGTACACACACTTGGGTGTGAAGCACTCATTTTTGCACTCATTGTTATTGTTAGGGGTGCAGATGTGTCCTGCACACTCCCAGTGGGGTCGGCAGAAGCCATCACATTTCATCATGTGCCTGTAACCTGGGGCAGGTCCCAGGACAAATTTCACCTCGCCTGGCTGTAGGTAGACTTGGGGGTTCCGATCCTCCAGGGAACAACTGTGGTTGGAGTGGGGCACAGCAGGGTGGATTTCAGGCAAAGAGTGCATGCAGTGGTGGCCCCTCCTCTCTCCCTCACCGCTGCCTGTGTTCACATAGGTGTGGGACTGCAGAAGAAAAGAGATTAGAGGGTGGTGATGAAGGAGCAAAACAACAGCTGGCAAAAAACAAATATTGGACAGGCTGAAGGACTAAGAAAAGTGCTGCAGATATGGCTGGAAATGTCTATTCTGGGAACAAAGAGGAGATATGTTCAGTAGGGGGTCTGTGGGATGATAAATGTCCCCTAAGCTATTTAGGGTCTTAAAGGTTTGGCAATCGAGCCTGGAAACAAATGGGCAGCCACCGCAGATCTTTCAGCACTGGACTCATACAATCCCCATATCCAACAGCCAGGCGGATGCACTTTGAACCAGCTGAGATTTCCAGACCATTTTCCAAAGCAGCTCTATGTAAAAAACATTACAGTAGCCTGACCTGGGTTTTGCCATGAAAAGTCGAAGGCAACAGGAAAAGAGGGATTCCAAACATGAGATGGATTGGTTCTGGCCTGATAAAGATAGCCACAGCCCTCAGTTTTCAAGATCTGAGGACGGCTGTTAATGATAGGACATTTCAGAGGACATTTAATTCATAGAGTTGCCATGAATCAGAAGCAACTTGGCAACACTTAACACATACACACAACCTGGATGCAGTATTAGCATGAGCTACTATGGCCACATCATATTTTCAAACAACAGAAAGAAAATGCTGCTCTCAGGTGAGACTCTTCCACTGTGCAAAGTCTGTAAGTTCTGCACAGATATCAATTTTTCCAAGAAAAATCTTCCCAGAGGTATAAGGATCATTATAGCTGAAAAGGAAAGGGCTTGTGTGGGTTGGGGGCGGGGGATAGTAGTGAATAAACTGGGAACTAGGAAGCATTTCTACTCCAAGGAGAACAGGAGACATGGTCTTACTTGCTCATCAGGGACAATTAGGGCATGTGTAGAGTCCTCACTAACTGAGGAATGGCGTAGGCTGCTCATGGAGGGATGTCGGGCAGCAGGGCAAGATGAGGCCTCCCCAGGAAAGTTGTGGAATCCATTGGGATATCCTGGAACAGTATATCCTACCGCTGAGAAAAAAAATTAGGTTAGCATTACATGATCAGCAGAGCTCTGAAACTGGCCTTACATAAGGATGCATGAACCTTTTCTCTTGCCAAGAGAACAAGAACTACTTGATCGGAGGAAAGTACATCTAGATTGGGTGATAGAGATTCCCACTTTAAGGGGACAGTATATAACTTACAAACCTGGCCAGATGATGGGCCATGAATAGATGTATGACGTACGGTCACCCCCCACCCCCCAAGCAGCCACATGAGGGGCATTCTAATCAAGTCAGATATTAAGGCCCTGATTCTCATGCACACCTTCTAAAGGAGAACTGATGGAACTCCAACAGAAACCACATGGGAGTCTAAAACTTACCTGACAATTGCTCTCATTTATGGTTACCATATGGAACACAAGTGGAACTGATTTTATGACAGAAATGGCAGCAGGCAGCTAGCCAGTTGGGAAAACAAATCCCAAACAGATGAAATGCACAGCCTTGTAATATCCTAGAGTTGCCCGAGTAACTGGATTATACAACAGTAGTGAACTGGCATGAGGTCTGAGCAGCGTACAATGGAAAGGCTGAACTCTTTCATATGCTCAACTAAGCTTTGCAAAAGAAATTGCTAGTCTCTAGATCCCAGGAAAGTTTTAAAGAGTCTGCTTGGCCACACCAAATATTACGAGTTGATTGAGACCTCAAAAAGGAACCAAAGAACAAAAGGATAGCACATAACTATGCATGGGCCTTACTGTTGGGTGTCTGGGGTGTCCGAGTCAGTTCCAGTTCAGCAGGATGACTACTTCTTGTGATGACAACAGGCTCCTCAACCACACTGATACTGTTACACTGCATCAGGTCCTGCAGCAAGTTAAAAATCTCCTCAGCTCGTGAACACTTGAATGCAAAAATTCCTAAACAAATGGCAAAAGGGCATTGGAGAAAAGGAAGAAGAGGGTTTGTTTTAGTGCCAACACAGTTGAATTCTCTAAAGAGAAAACTATATTTTTGAGACACAGAACACACTTGCACAATGTAACATGACTAGCTTGTGAAACTTCTTGTCACAGCAAAAACCTCTCGGGCTACCTAACTGATATCAGTGAAAATTTATATTAATTGAATAGACAAGATTAGTTTATAAGTAATGGATTAAACTGCAAACCAGAACTTAAATGGGTTAAGGGTAAAAGGAAATTCTCACTTGCTGTTTTCGAAATCATTAGAGGATTTATTTATGGTGTTTACATCTCATACTTGAGCCTCAAGGCACTTACAGTGCAAAATCCTAAATTAATGTGTGTGTTTTTTAAATGAAGACAGTAAGCAATAACATCAAATACAAGCAACACCAAAATTATCGATGTTTTCATCATGCACCAGAAGGCTAGCAGTAAGAGGGCCTGGCAGATGTCCCTAAGGAGCAAGAGGGCCTGGCAGGTGTCACTGAACAAGCCCTGCTCCTTGACATCATCAGCTGACCTGACTAGCACCATGGTCAGTGCATCAAGACCTCCAGAAATGGTACAGGGGAAGGCATGTATGCAGAATATGCTCACTAAAGTATTTTGGATCAAGGCTCTTTGCATCTTGAAAAGCAAGAACCTTGACTTTTCTTATTTTCTTCTTTAAACAACTAGCTTTGGACACTGAGACAGACCAAATGTTTGGGAATGGGAAGATGGGATAAGTCCTGACCTGTTTATTGCCCCATTCAGACAAATGTATATTATACAATATTTGAACATGTTTAATTACAAACACTTCAGTGCTGCAGCACCCTAGAAAGACAATACTCTTGTCACACCAGAGCATGATCCAGAACTGCTGTCTGATGAAAAGGTGCATCTTTTTTCCTTACTGAAGTACTATTGCTTTTCCAAAGGGTTTTTTTATACCAACAAACCACCAAAACATAATTTCTCCTACAATTCAGTGTGCACTAAATTATATTCAATGAATCCAAAACATATTCTTACGTTAAAAAAGGGAGGAGCATAAGACAAAAGTAACACCATTTTCATTGCTAGTATTAAATAACACGATTCAAATTATGTAGGTAGCTGGGCAGACACAAAGACCATTTCCAGAAGTAACTGTCATTGCATCCTTTTTATTGAGACAAATCTCCCACATTTGTGTGTATGTGTGTATGTCTTTTACATTTGTGTGCATGTCTTTTACCTAGTGAACATCCATGAAGAAATTTGGTAACACCAAAGTTTGATCACAATTTCACAATATCTTGATTGAACATGACAAGGGTGATGTTTATAATAAATCCCAGTATATCTTTTTCACACTCACACAAAGATTTAATAATTGCCAAAAATAAAGGGAATGCATGCGCTGATCTTGTGTGACGAGAGCCCACAACAGGCACAAAGCATGAACAGGCTCTTCCCCATCTCGTAGCATCTGCTCAGTTTGGGGCCTGATCCCCTCCTCCAGGCCACGAAAGTCTTTTCTCTGACCCTAGGGTGAATCAAACTTGGGGAAAATGTTCACCCCTGTTCCTTCTTGCCATAAATATTTCTATCAATCGACTGATTGTGCTAAGCTAACCGGACACTGGCACGCACAAACACACACACACACAAAATCCCCATAGCAACAAGGACAAGAGCATGGCAACGACAGCTGCTTTTCTGAAGAAAAATATTCTTGCCGTCTAAAAAAAGTAAAAAAACCCAAACTCCTTCCCAAATGCATCTACTTCCTCAATGCAAAATTCCCCATTGTAAAATTTTACATGACTCATACAAAATTGGTTTAGTATAACAAATCTCTAAGCAAAAAAAGGGGGGGGAAGGGGGGAATACAGATTAGTCAAAGAACATTTACTTGTGCCTGTGGAGAAAAGCCTGCTAAGATAGTAGGGACCTGCTAAGATGAGCTGACAGGTTTTTTTTAATAATAAAACCTGGTTTTCTACATAGACTAGTCTGAGCGTGACAGAAAATAAAAGCAAAGGGGGCAATATTATTAGAATGTATTGTTAAAGGCTTTCATGACCGGAATCACTGGGGTGTTGTGTGGTTTCCAGGCTGTGACAGATGTAGATGCAGGAAACAGACTTGACAGATGTAGGAAAACAGCAGGAGAAAATGCTACTAGAACACGGCCATTCAGCCTGGAAACCACACAGCACCCCATTATTAGAATGACACAGACCAAGAAACCCCAGATTGCTGATGCAGACCAACAATATGCAAACCAGGCACCTCAGGTATGAGAGTTCTTTTTGCTTCGAAACAATCATGATCTCCTCTCAACATAAAACATGACAGTGTGTTAAATGTGCACTAAACTGCAATTCTCTTGCAAATTAGAGAAAGTGGAGAACTGAACAGAAAATTTAGAATCATTCAATAAACCCAACTGTCAGAAGATTCCAGATGAAACAAAAGGAAGTACTTCACAACCAATTAATTAAGAAATTCACTGCTATAACATTTGATGCTGTCCTTAGCTTGAATGGATTTTTAAAAAGATTACATAAACTTATAGAGGATGTCTCTGTCTGTGGCTATTAGCTATGATAGTTAAAAATGAACTCATGCTTGGAGAATGATGTTCCTGAACACAGGTTGCCAAAGACAAACAAGGAATAGTTATTTCCATCATATCCTGCTTGTTAGAAGCACCTTGCCAGCTATTGATAAAATGCTAGATGGACTTTTGACCTGATACAGTCAGGTCAGTTACACTTAAAATTTGAATAGCTGAGAAGAACTTACCCCCATATTTTCTGGATGTCACATTCCAAGTTGGATTACCCACCCAACCATTACCAATTTCACATCTGCTTCACTTAAAAGAAAGCTAAAGTTCATTACAAAAGAAGCATATATATATGAAGTGATATAGTTACTACCACTATTGTATCAGACCCTAACACAATTCCAAGATTTGAGTGAGCTCACATTTAACCTCAGGAACAATCCCAATGTTGTGAGTCTTACTTTCGTTACCAAGATCCAACATTTAACTGATACCTGAATAGAATTGTTGGTAAATAAGAACCAGTTTCACTATGCATAAGAATGTATGAATTATTCCAACTTGCCTCCAGCAAAATATTTTGAAAAGATACACATACCTTGTCCTGTCTGACAGCGACGTCCACTCTCAAAGGAAAAGAGGTTGGAGTCATAGCCATACCGGCGCAAGCAAAGGTATGGCCACCGGACAGCATCACGTTTCTGCGTGTGCAAAACAAGTTCCCTCTGCGTCAGCTCCATAATCCCTGAGCCCAGCTCACTGCCTTCATCATCAACATTTGTCACCTGCAAGAACACCAAAAAGTACTGTCAAGCTCTCCAGGCATTATGTCAAATGGGTCATTTACAAGATGAACAAATGAGATATACAGCCATATGCCGGCTAGAAGTGTTTTTAAAGAAAGTATAGCAATCAAGCAATTGATCACTCACTTTCTTCTTCTATAAGGATATGAAATCTATTCAGAATGACTTCAATGCCAAGAAAATATAAACCTGGAAGCTGCTCATACAATCCCAAGAAAGATCTCCAGTGCCCAGGAAGTGATTCCACAGACCCTCAACCTGGAGGCTTCCAGGTTGCTAATAGCAACTATGGCCATTTAGGCACTTGTGGTCTCCTTCACATTAAGTATACATTCCCTTCACGTTGGGATCTCGGTTACATCCCCCCCCCCCTTCAGACCCCCTCTTCAGAACTTAGCGTGCTTCAGATCAGACTCTCCCTGCAGTTTCCAAAACTAGTTAGCAGCTTTTGTCTCCCTCCGCAGGGAAAGCGAAGGGAATCAGCATGCATGCAGCTTCCTTTGGGTTTTTCCACTTCTCCCTGCCTTGCCCTGTCCACAAAGCAGCACTTCTGTCCATTCCTCCAGCCAGCATTTCAGGAGGAACAGTGGGACTTCTTTATTTTTGAAATTTAAACTATATAGGTCTATTGCAGGAGCAACAGACCATTGAAATGCCCCACACCCCACCCCAAGGAGGCTAGCAACTCCTCTCACTGGAGGTTGTAGAAACAACAAAGAAGTGTGGGTAAGGGGACAGGCAAAATGGTGGTTTGGCTCATCAGGAATATTGTGTAAATGAAAAAAATGTGGGAAAACCCCACTATGGAGCAAACAGTCTCGGGGGAAGTTCTGCATGCATAAAGGGCTTATGTTTGTTCTTTGTGCAGATGTGTATTATAAGCTCAAGCCAGATTCACAAGCTGCCTAAACAGCTACAATTTCCAGTGGACCCAATCTAAAAGTGTCATCTCATGAAACACAGCCAAATTTCCTTTCTTTTTCACTGGGAAACTGAATTGCATGCCCCATGATTGTTTCACATTAAAAAGTCATCAGCATTTTGAGGACTAGAAGTTATACCACTTCAGAGACTGGCCTGAGGTGGCTCATAACTAAAACAATACAACAAAACTACAGAACTATTAAACAAACCATTAAAATCAAGCCAGAATATAGAAACACATGATTTTAAAAAAAGGACAGAGGATACAAAAATGCAATTGAAAAAATACTTGAACAATTGCAGAAGACTATGTAAATTGAATAAATTTATGCTACCTTAAACTTTGTAGGGTGGTTGTCTGGAATACTGTCTTTGCACAGGCAGCTACAACAACTCCCCATGATGTCAACACCTTGGACAAGTCCTAAAATGTAAGAAAAAAACAATTAAAATGTCCGTCACATCCAATTCAGCTTGTAAAAGCCAATATAAAACCAATAAATGAAATGAAATGATATAAAACTAAAGAAAAACCCCACCTTCCACTTCTAGTTAAACCTTGTAAACTTTCTGTCCATGGTTGCAGAGGAAGGATAGGGAGAGTACAAGAAGATGTGGGAGTGATAGACAGATCATCTGTAACAGAATGTGTTTAGCAAGAACGCTGATTTTTAAACAAAAGAATATTTTCATACTCCATTAGCATTGAGCATCATAAACTACAAAAGATGGCTGTCACAGACAAAAAAAAAGAGAATAACACAGCCTTATGGAACAGTTTAGTTACCCACTCTCTTTAGGACCATGGTGGCGAACCTTTGGCACTCCAGATGTTATGGACTACAATTCCCATCAGCCCCTGCCAGCATGGCCAATTGGCCATGCTGGCAGGGGCTGATGGGAATTGTAGTCCATAACATCTGGCGTGCCAAAGGTTCACCACCACTGCTTTAGGATGACACAATGAGAAATATGTCTACAACAGGCCCTAAGGTAGGATCTCAAAGACAAAATACAGTTCTAGAACCTTCACGCTTGGCTTCATCCTTACCCAGCCATGGTCTTTAGTATTATTAAGGGAAAAGAAGGAATTCCCACTTTATTCCCATAGTCCTCTGCTGGGTGTCATGGTAACCAGGATGTCAGGAAGTCTCCTACAACTTCACAGGATCTGTGCCATCTTTCACCTGATATAGAAAATGGAATTAAGAGGAACATAGTGAATGCACCATTTTCTATTCCCACAAATTGTTATCACTCTTTTCTTAATGGTGCTGTAAGGCATGACTCAATCGGAAATATTTGCTGCTGCAATTTATCTTTGTGAATATGAGAGTCAGAAATTCACCATAAACAATAAAGAATGACTTCAGAGAGGAATAGTTACAACATTTACTATATTCAGCCCTAATCTAGTTTCCCATTTCAATCCTCTGCATTGCTACTGTATGCTCGAAAGCATAGGAGGAAAGGAACTGCCTTTGAAAAATGATCCATGTATCCAGAGCAATTTTTGCAGGGTTTGGATGCCAGTCAATTGATTGCATACTATTTGACTGCAGGGAAATATTAGGAAATATTGTCAAATATTCCAGGAAGTCAAGAATATCCTTGTGTGGGTAAAGATGTTTACATTTTTACTCTTTGTATCAAAAATTGATGCAATAGCAAAGGCTTCTTGTTTCCATCTCCAGCAAGGTCAAAGTTGACCAGTTAGGAAGAGATACCCTGAACTCTCTGTAATCATAATTGCATTCAACAACTGACTTCTGTCATTTATAGTCAATACAAGTGGTGTATTTGTTCAACTTTAAATTTTAAGTGTTTTGTAATTATTTGAGCCGTCGTTGGGTTTAGGGGATAAAATGCAAGAAGAACAGTTCAAAATTCTTAGAATCCATTGAAATACATTTGGGGGGAATTGATAATAGTTGACTATAATGATTTAGAATTTATATTCTAATGTTACACACAACATTTAATTGATGTTTTGCTATTATTTACAATCTCTTTCATCATAACCATTCTAATAACTAAAACTTTAAACAGCTGAATGCTCAAATGTAAAACAACTAAGAACTAGTAAAATGCAAAGGTGTGGGGGTGGGGACACAAGGAGGATGGGCTGTGTGCTCAGTCTGAGCCAGGCTTGGATCCAACTAAGGCCACGTTCACAGGCCCTTCACATGGAGATGGGAAGCCAGCATGCTCCTCAACAGGGTGGGTCACAGATGCTGGGGGGGGGGGAGTAGTGGTGCCCAGGGCTCGCTCTAGACACCATTGTAACAAGCTATGCCTTTGCCTAAATGCATTTTGGATCTAGAACTGATGTAGGGAAAGTTAACTGCTGCATTAAATGCTAGCAGCCCTGAGATATGACTGCCACATAACTTCAGTGGTTATGATCATGAGACTCTTCATTTATATATGCATTGATAGTATAACTTAATTCAGTATAGTTGAGAGGACTTTATCCAGTGACTGGCCTACTTCCATACCGAAGTTTTTTTTCTAGAACTGATCATATAAGGAATAATCTTAACTTAAAGGGTTAACACTACCAGGAGCTATTGGGGCAAGTGTATATGCCCACACAAAGCAAGTTTTCAAACTGTACTCCAAAGTTTCCTCAATGAGAAAATCAGCAATGATGGGCAAACTGTGGAAAAACAGCTCACTCACCATGACTAATTTTTCCTTGCACTGGACAACCTGACACTAAGGTGGTCCCTGGACCTAAGGACATTAGGCTGGCCTCAACCAGAGTCAGGGTCTTTTCATCCCTGGTTTCAGCCTGGTAGAACTCTCTATCTGTTAACAGGACCTTGTCCAGTTTCGCAGGGCATATAAGACAGAAATGTTCCACTGGTCTTTTGGTTATGGGCATCTGTCTACTGTCATAACATCAGTTGGCAGCCTCCCGACCACTCACCACTGACGGCCAATTGGACCATTGTTATTAACATCAATGCATTGAACCATCTATTTATAGAATACCCCTTCTTGATTACCTGTTTTGGGCTGAAGGGTATTCATCGCAATCTATGATAGGAAGTAAAATGGAATTGTTTTATTTCATCTTATGTTGGCCTTATGTTGCATTTTAACTTAATTGCAAGCTGTTCCAAGCCTGGCTATGGGCAGAGATGGGAGTGGTATAAGTTTAATAAAAATAAAATAACAAAACAACCACTACCACCTCAGAGGAGGACTGGATATGTTCCACTTACTGGCTGTAGCTGAAAATCCTGATTCCTCTCACACATAATATGAATTATCAACTTAAAAACTGGAAAACAAACAAGTTTATTGTTTCCTAAGCTCTCAAAAAAACAACAACAACACACACACACCACCCTTTGTTTGCCCTTCTTCAGTCCTCAGGAAGCTCACCTGTCTTCCATGTTTATGTTGGCTGTTTTTCCTGTTGCCTCCGGCTTGGGTGTAAATTACACTTCCTTTGCACAGGCATGAAGTGCCAAACATTCTGGAACCAATTAATATATAACACATATCACTACTGTTTTGGGGAAGTGTCCTTCAGGCTACACTCTTAATGTGGGTCAGAATATTTTCAACAGTGGTAACAAATATACAAAAATATACCAGGCTCTGCTCAATGTTAACCTAAAATCAAAAGAAAAAAGAATAGTAGGATTGTAGCATACTAACAATTAAAAAATAGTGACTGCCATACTTTAAAATTAATTTAGCCAATTCATCTCTCAAAATGTAAAGTGCTGTTGCGCAACTGAAAAAATAATCGAAATATCCTCTCTCTCTCTCTCTCTCTCTCTCTCTCTCTCTCTCTCTATATATATATATATATATATATATACACATAAATTAGATTCTGATTGTCTTCACACAAGACAGTTACAGGAGACTGGGTCCCTAAAAATGAGCATAGATCACTTCTTTTGGAGGCTCTTTTCCCCACTGATTAAGAACAGCTTCAGTAAAAAGGTTGCCAATGTGTCAAAACAGTAGTATTTTTAACCGAATGCAATAGGAAATTTATTTCATGACGTATGCCCTGTTACTATATACTATATTAACATGTGATAATTTGCTCCAACTCTGGAAGTTTATTACAGAAAATTTTAAGAAAAGAACTGACACAAAATATAATTAAACTAAGGTAAACCAATATCAAAACATAACAGCCTTTAACAATATCCCCCAGTTTCCCCCATACAAACTGTATTTTTATGTATGAATGTGTGTACACAAATACAGCTAGGCTGAATACAAAAAGATGCATTTTTCCCCAAGTGGTGTATTAATGAACCTGGGAAAATATAATGAGCCTGAGAAAATGTAGATCTGTAATAAGATGCAGTCCTGCAATCCTGTAAAAAGCTATGGACATTTCTAGTATAAAGCAGCAGATTTGAAGCAGCAAATGCATAGGAAACAAGCCAGACAGGATTAGTGAACTATCCATCCTAAACACTTAGCTGTGCATATGCTGTGCCATCCCTGGAATCAAAGTTGTAGACTTGTATTAAAGTTGAAAAGGCTGCCAAATGCACACTACAAAAAACTGCCTAGCAACCATAGAGGCAGGCAGGATTTCTCAAACTGGAAGTATCCTCAAACACAACACCATACCATGAAACCTGAAGACAGCTGTTATGGTGTATTGCATTTAAAGGTTTTTTAAATCATTCTTTCAATAAAAGAGAAAATATTTGCTTTATGGCCCATTCCAGGGGAGAGGGAGGAATCACTGGCAGGAGGCGATGCAGCCCTATTCTGGCAGAAATGCCATCCCTGGGGCACTCACCCTGGCAGAGAGGCAATTCTGCCTGCTGAGATGCCTGGACGTGGTGCAGAGTGCTTTTTCAGCACCCCTGTGCCACTGCTGGCCTCACCGGCATAGTAGGGGTGTTCTGGAGGCATGCGTAGGGGTGGAGCTGACCTTAGTTGACTTCCACCCCAGCTTTGCCTCCAGGTACACAGTGGCCTGGGACATGGGCTTACACCACACCATTGGGCACAATGGAGGGTTTTTCAACTGAAGGGAAAGGTTTTTTAAATTTTGCCTCCCTGCGCCGCCAAAAAGCCCTCTGGAGATGGTGGGTAGCACTGCAGTGGTGCTAGTGCCAACTACCAAGGGCTCTGGATTGGGCTGCCCACCACGTATAGGAGTATATTTCTCCCAATGAAATTTATCTCTGAGCATCATTGATCAAGAAACAAAAAGGCATGCATGCATTAATTAAAACAAGCTTGATCTCTTTCATGTGTAAGCTCGTCGCTTGACTGTATATATTTTCAAGTAGAGATAATTAATGTGATGGAGGTAGGGAGAGGCTGGGAGATGTGTTGCATTCTACCTCAAAGAGATTCAAATAAGTTAGAAAAACATTAGGGAAATGAACTTCCCAAAAGGAATACTGAGCCCTAAGGGTTACTTAAAAGTGGAGGAGTATTGTTGCCCACCTGACTGAACCTTCTAAGCTGATCTTGAGATGGTGAAGGAAATAAAGGAAGTGACTAAAGCAGATACTGCTGTGATACGGAGAAGATTTCAACTATCCTCATATTGCCTGGGTAAATATGTGTTTGAGTCATGCTGTAAAACTGAGATTCCTGGACATTGTAAATGACTGTACACTGGAACAGCAAGTCAGAGAGACAACAAACGGTGATCTTGAATTCGGTTCTGAGCTGAGCCCAAGATCTGGTGAGAGACGTAGATGCTGTTGCACCAATTGGGAGCAGTGACCAGAATGCTATTAAGTTCAGCATTCACATCATTGGAACATTACTCCTATAATAAGGTTGCCAGCCTCCAAGTGGGGACTGCAAAACCACAAAAGTTACAACTGATCTCCAGATTACATAGATGTCTTGTTTATTATTTCTTTAAAACATTTATTCCACGAATCCTGGAAAAATGGCTGCTTTGGAAGGTGCATTGTATAGCTATATACCCTACTGAGGTCCCTCTACTCCCTAAAGTCCACCTCAAATATCCAGGTATTTCTAAACCCAGAGTTGGGAACCCTAATCTTAAATCCAAAACTGTCACATCTCATTTCAAAAGGATGACGTTTACAAAAATGAGCATGATAGTGAAAAGGAAGCTGAAAGAGAAACACAAGAGAGTCAAATTTCTAGAGCAGTGGTTCCCAACCTATGGTGCGTGCCAGAGTGTTTGGGGTATGTTAAAGAAGGACATAATGGGTTTGCCAATATGGGGATACAATTTTAGGAAAATGGGTTGCTAAGGGGTACATGAGTGAAAAAAAGGTTGGGAACCACTGCTCTAGAGGATGATTGGAAGCAATTTAAAATCACACTAGCTGAAGCATTCCACAGGTTAGGAAAGGCACTGCCAAGTCTAAAAGAATGCCTGCATGGTTGTCAATGAAAGCCAGGGAAGCTATAAAAAGCAGAGGTTTCTTTTTAAAACTGGAAGGTCTGACCCAATGAATTTAACAGAAGGGACTACAGGTTCTGGCAAAAAAAAAAAAGTAAGTTAATAATTTAGGCATTCAAAAAGAGAATTTGAGAAGCAGACTGCTAAGTATATCAAGACAATAAACATTTCTTTAAATATATATGGAGCAAGATACCAGCCGGAGAAGCAATTGGACCTTTGGAAACTGCTAAAGAAAGATGGGAAGAAGATGGCAGAAAAGCTCAATGAATTTTTTTGCTTCTGTGTTCACTTTGGAAAGCCTAGGGTTTGTACCCCCACCACAGACACTATTTTCAGGAACAGAGACTGAGGAACTGAGCCAAATTGAGGTAATGAATGACTGGGGAAACTGAAAGCCAGGTCCTGATGGTATACACCTGAGAGTTCTTAGGGAACTTACAGTAAATATGAGATTGTTGATTTACTAACCCATGTATGCAAACTATCACAAAATTCAACCACTGTACCAAAAGACTGGAGACTAGCAAATGTTACACCAATTTTTAAAAAGGGGACCAGAAAGAATGCAGGAAATTACAGGTCAGTTTGTTTGTTTGTTTGATTGATTTCTAAACCGCCCTCCCCCATGGGGCTCAGGGCGGTGAACAACAATGATAAAAACAGCTTAAAATGTAACATAAAACTGATTAGCAGCAATAAAACCCGGAACCGCACAGAGTCAGATGGTGTTCCACCCTCCACCCTCCCAACCATTATGCCCACAGGAGGCCAGATGAAATGGCAACGATGTATTTAACCAGGCTGGCCAAATGCCTGTCAGAACAGGTCCATCTTACAGGCCCTGCGGAAACTCTGCAGGTCCCGCAGGGCCCTGATCTCCCTTGGAAGCCTCTTCCACCAGGTAGGGGCCAGGGCTGTAAAAGTTAACCTAACATCTGTCCCAGGTAAATTTGTAGAAACTGTAATCCAAGACAGAATGATTGGGCACATAGGGGAACAAAGCGTGCTGAGGGAAAACCAGCACGGCTTCTCCAAAGGGTAGTCCTGCCTCACCAGCCTTTTGGATTTCTTTGCGAAAGTGAACAAGCATGCAGGTTATAGTAACCCAGTAGACATCATGTACACAGACTTTCAAAAGGTTTGGACAGGATACCTAACCAAATAAGTTATCTTAGGAGTCATGGGATAAGAGAACAAATTCTCTTACAGATTAAAAATTGGTTAAGAAATAGGAAGCAAAGAGTAGGAATAAATGGTCAGTTCTCTGAATGGAGCGATGTAAGCAGTGGATTCCATGAGGGTTTATATTAGGCTAGTATTTAGTTTGTTCATAAGTGATCTGGAACTGGAAGTTCACAGATGACACAGGGTGGTGAAAACCAATGACTGTGAAGTACTCCAGGAGGAGTAAGTGGACAACAATGTGGCAAACAAAGTGCAATATTAACAAGTGTAAGGTGATGAACACTGGAACAAAAAATCCCACCTTTAAATATATGTGAATAGTGTCCAAACTTGATGAGACTGAAAGGAAAAGAGATCTTAGGTTCATAGCAGGTAACTCAATAAATGTACATACCAAGCATGCTACAGGTGTGAAAAAGGCAACTCTTATGTTGGAGATAGTTAGGGAAGGGACTGAAAATAAAACAGCCAGTATTATAATGCCCCTGTACCTATGGTATGGCCTCACTTGGAAAGCTGTGCACAGTTTTGGCCCCTGGATCTCAAAAAGCACACTGTACAGCTGAGGAAAGGCAATCAAGATGATTATGAAGGATAGATCTCTCAGTGGCTACTAATCATGGGGTCTAAAGGAAATAGCCAAATCTCCAAGGCTGTAAACCTCTAAATATGAGTGCCAGGAGGCAACATCAGGGTAGGACCTCCAGAAGAACGTGTTGTCCCCTGTAGGAGACAAGTTGCAGGACTGGGCAGATCACTGGTCTGGTCCTGCAGAGCTCTTATGTTCTTCAGCCTATGTGCATTCTGTGTTTGTGAAAGTGCAGAATCTGCAAATACTGGCATGCTGAGAATCACAGCTGTGGTTTTGGTCAAAACTAACGGACAAAGACAAATTTAGAAAATGTGGCTGTGTCTACTGAACATGCATGCTAGTTTTTCACACTGCAGCTAATTACAGGATCTGTACAATGTTCCCAATAAAATCGTACTATTTGAAGCACATCTTTTCTTTTTATTAAAGTCTGTGTAAACTTCAGAAATGTATTAAGTTAGATCTCAGCAGTTTTTCTGCTAGTGGGAAAGGAAGGAGAGGTTCCCTCTGACCATGAAAAATAGGGTACATTTAGGGTCATGCAGCCTGAATGTACAAAAGCCATGTGAGACAACAGCTGTGGGGGCGGGGGGGGAGCACTCGGGTGAGACAACAAAAAAAAGCTGCTGAATCCAATACACTGTCAGGAGGTGAAACTCCTCCCAACATATACATGATTTAACAAAACTTTGCACATGTTTCTATTTGCTACATTTTATAACATAAGATTTTATCAGGCTAGAATGTAGATCTACAGTCTTGAACATTAAAAGAAATGCAACACTTCAATGGAACGTCAATGCACTGCAGAACTCTCTTCTCCCAGTGATAGCTATTATTTGCACACTAGCTCTACCAACTACCCATACATGGCATATAAACTCATCCCCCCTTTCTCTTTCTCTTCTTGCCCTGTGCCACAACAATTTGTGCCCCACCTCCCAAAATAACCTGAACCTGGAATAATAATTTGTATAAAACAGAATTTTTTTGTAATCAAACAAGTATACCTTTAAGAATGGGATTTGGATTTCTGTGGTACAGAAGTCTTTCTATGTACAAATGAGAACTATTGGACAGTTAGGGTGGTCACTACTAGATATAGGACTCTTTCCAGTGGCTACTACTAATTGACTGAATAGAACTGCTGACGTTGTCCCTTTGTCTTCTTCTATTTTGCTGAGATTCTGCAAGTTGTTCTAGTTGATTCAGAAGAGCGACTACCAGAGGTGCAGCTGGGCCAGAGTACCTGCAAGCATTCTCCTGGCTTCTTTTTTTCTTTACTACTACTACTGAATTCCCAGCTGGCGGCACCCTTCCCACCTCCTTTAATTTTTTTCCACTTTATTTCTTTTAGGTACCTGTAGCAGGCTGCAGAACAGTGTCTCTCTGTTTGTGGAACTACATTTCCCAGGGTCTCCTGGGAAATGTAGTTCCCACCTGAACAGGAAAGCCTGTTCTCCAGCCTGCTCTCGGGTTTCCCAGCAAGTAAAGTGGGGGCCGCTGTGGGGAATCACGCTGCGGCCACAAGGCTCCCCCCCCCACACACACAATCTCTACTCTTAAAACTGAACAGGCTGCAGAACAGGCCTTCCTGTTCTGGTGGGAACATAATGTACATAGCAATTCCCCGTTTCTTCTTCTTCTGCTGCTCAATTTTCTAAAGTAAGTGTGGGGGGGGGGCGCCGTGGGGAGGGCGGGGAAAAGGGGAGAGGCCAGGGGATTTTGCGCCCCCCCCCCCATGATTCAAATTTGTGCGCCCGGTGCATCGCGCGCCCCCTTCCCCCTGGGAGATTCGCCGCTGGCGACTACCACTGCCATTTAATCTTTACACATATGTTTGTTTAGTGCAGGGCTTATAGAATTCTCTCTCAGATAGCCTTCAGGACATCCAATTCTATCAGCCCCTACCAGCATGGCCAATTGGCCATGCTGACAGAGGCTGATGGGAATTGTAGTTCCTGAACATCTGGAGAGCCGCAGGTTCCCTACCCCTGGTTTAGTGTTTATAGACTTTTAATTGGATATTGTTTTTATTATTGTAATTCACATGGAATCCAGTTGCAGAGAAAAGCAGGTTAAACATATTCTAAATAAATACAAATAAACAAACAGATGTGGATATATTATTTATTTTAATGCATTTTTATCCCACCCTTGTTCCAAGAAACTCAGGGCAGTATATATCATTCCCCTCCCCACCCGCCATTATAACTTCAAAACAATTATGTCCTTGAAACAACCCAAAGACATAAGATAGCTGAGAGACAGAATGATTGGCCCAAGGTCACCCAGCGAGCTTCATGGCAGAGTGGGAATTTAAACCTCAGAAGTTCAAATCCTAGTCCAGCATTCTGAACACTATACTGTGAAAAGACACTGAAAATAACAGCAGATATCTGTAATGATCATGCTAATTAATGTGAAGTTTTCCAAAAGTATCCTACCCCAGATTATTTAGATATCAGTTGAAAGATAAACTACATAAACTGAAAAAAATACAACTTTTGATCATACTGTCTCAGAACATACCCCAAGTCGCACTTGTTTGGAAACCCCTTTATTCTTTTCTTTACTACTTTACAGTGCAATCTCTAACAGAGTTCCACTCTCATGAGCCCACAGAAGTCAATGGACTTAGATAAGTATAGCTCTACTTAGGACAGCAGTGTTATGATCAGACTATATACATCATGTAGCTACTCTGAGGTTAAACGTCTTTGATCACAGAGCAGCTGGTGGTGTGTAAAAATTATTTATTTTGTGATAAGCACTGAAAACCCACAAAGACCGCTTGATTTGTAGTTCTAGAAAAATATGGCTTCCAAACCAATAATGGTCTTCTGTTTAATAAGCTAGTGGCTTTCTAACATCACAAACTTAAGGGTCAGTAACAGAGATTCATTTCATAATGACTGAACAACACTGTCCATGATCTGCAGAAAGATGATCCTACTGAGTAATATTTTACTTGCCGTCACTAAACTTCTGCTCTGTCACAAAAGATAAAGCTGATGGCATACTGTTATTCTAATGATAACACTGGCATTTGGTTGCATGTAACAAACTCTAGTGAAGAATTGTAGAAGGCAACAGAAACAACACTATGCTGCACCACCTCATTAGCTTATCGACATGATCTATCTTAATCTTTATTTAAGGCAGATAACAAACATTTCAAAATGCAAACACACACAAACAAACTGAACATATATTGTGACAGTCTTGTAGAACATTAAAAATGTAAAACCTTTAAAAAGAATATTGTCAAATAAGCTTTTATGAGCCACAGACCAAATTGTCAGATGCATGAAAGCTGATCATCACTGTAAATGTGACTAAATTATACAAGGTCTTTGAACATGCTAAAGGTTACAGGTTCATACGTTTCCAGAACACTCAAATATTAAAAATATAATGGCATATGTAAAAATATGTCCTACCATTAAAAACCTTGTTCACAGAGTTACTTGAAAAAGAGCCCTCTCCTTTTTACTCCAGTCCCTCTCTCATTCTTCACAAAGGAAACCCCACCACCTGGCCATATGTTTATCATGCACTCTTCCCTGATGGGAATTCTATGGCTATCCATATGCAGTTTTGTAAAAAGATATACACAACTCATAACCAAAAACTTTAAAGGACAAGACAGATGGTGGCGTAGATGAGTGTGGTTCCCAATCACTCTACTAGAGCGGAGTGTTGTGACATTTGGAACCCACTACCCAGTTCTAAGCCCTAAAATATTCAGCCTTGCTCTGCATAACCCTTTGTTGCTACACTATCCACAACCAGAGCTGCAGAAATCCCACAAGCTTATAAAATGTTAGTGTTACCTGTGAGTTTAAAATATGCAGGCCTGGCTTTCCAAAAAAATGTTTTAAACCCTGACCCTCTAAACCTTTCGGTCATTTCTTTCAATGGCACAGCAGGGGGAAAATGTAGGAGTATGGCAGCTGACGGAAAAAAGCAAGCACAAAACTCCTGTATGGATATTCCATTGCTAGTGATAATATATTTGCTTTTGTAGCAGCAATGACGAGGGGAATATAAGATGCCCAGCAGTACGGCAGCAGCATATAAAGGATGCTCTCCTAGTCACTAGAATTGTGTGCCACAATGCCAACTATTTTCCAGTGTTCAGTCTGGAAAACAGGGCCAATCTTCAAAACATGTTTACTTCTGGGGCAAAATCACAAAGAGTTCCCAGAAAGCAAAAACAATGATCCAAGAATACAAAAAGGTGGCAATGAACGGGCACGTGGCTGAAAATTAGGTATTCATTAACGACGTGTAGCAGAATGACTGATGGGTGAAAAGAGAAGAAATGAGGACGTCAAAAGGCGGAGAGTATGGGACGGACGGGCGGTGGGGGTCAGAGATGGGAGAGCGGCGTTGAAGGCAGCTGAATGGAGTGACTGGGGACCGAGGGTGAAGGTGAGACCCATGGCCAGGGGACCGGGACACCAAAGGGCAGGCTGAGGGGTCCAATACCTGCGGCGCTGTCCAGGCGCTGCGGGAGCCGCAAGGACGGAAGAAGCCCAGGCGCCGCTGCAGTCCTTTCCCCCAAAGCCCAGCTCAGGCCCTGGTCGCCGGGAGCAGCGAGTACGGCCGCAGCCTAGAGCGTCTCTCGCCGGCAGGAGGACCCGGACCCAAGTCGAGAAGAGGGGTGGCGGCCAGTAGGGGGAGCTGCGCGCGTGTCACTCTGAGCGGCCTCGCGCGGGAGAATGGCGGGACGTGCTGGGGACGGGGGACGCGGAGCATTTTGCTCGTAGTCATTGAAGGACTTGCCCTAAATGTACTGAAACTCTTTTAATCTTGAGTGTTTGCAATCTTTCGAACGCCCCGGAGCTTATTCTAGAATGCCAGAATTCAAATTGGGGGGAGCAATATGAAAGTGTCTTTGCGTCTGGAAAGCGTGCTTTCTCCTCCCCGTCCATGGTGGGAAAGGAAGGTGTATAAAGGGAAAGTACCACCTTTGTAGAAATTAAATACTAACGGCGATAATAAAGGCTGTGGTGTTGCATCCTCATGCTGGGAGCCCTGGGCACTAAACAGTCGCGCTGCAGAATGCCATTCATGTGACAATAGAATAGCAGTGTGTGGAAGGAAGGAATGGAGCCGTAACTTAAAAGTTATCCCTTGGCCTTCTAAGTGCTTCGTATAGCTAAATGTATGAATGCCTCCACTGTAATGGCTTGCCTTTGAAATGACAGGAAATGTGTGCAAATAATTAACTAATGTTCAAGCAGTGAGTAATGAGCCTGCATGAATCAACACATCCCAACCTGGCTCTCAGAGACAGGATACATTTTCCATCTATAGTTCCATGATGCTCTGACCTGGATGGCCTAGGCTAAACTGATCTGGTCTGATTGCAGAAGCTAAGTAGGGTCTGCTGGATAGGAGACCACCAAGGAAGTTCAAAACAGAAGCAACCAATGGCAGCGACCTTGGAAGGTTTCTTGCCTTGAAAACCCTATGGGGTTGCCATAACTAAAGTGTGACTTGATGGCACTTTGTTTCACACACACCTAGTTCAATTAGAAGGATCTGCTTCTATCAGAATTTTGATGTGTCTACCAATATTTGTTCCTGAGTGCATTTTAGGGATATAACAAAGTCAGAAAATATATTGATGACTTTTGTATGCAAGAGTCACAGATAAAACACATGGGCAATTTCTGCTGCACTTTAATTTTACTTTCTGCAAACACAATAACTAGATTTAAACAAAATCAAAGCAAGCGTTTGCGGAGGGTGGGGGTAGAGCTGAACCGACAGACAATAGAACCTACAGACAACAGCACTTAAAATTCTGGTGTTGTTTTATACTTACCGGTATTTGTTTTTTATAGAATGTGGTGGGAAGACTTCTGAAGTGTGTAATCCCAGGGTAAAAAGACCTTCTCTTCACCTCCACCCAAAAGGCTGGATGGCTCAATGAACAATGTCTTCATTAAACTTTTTGCATGTGATGACAAGACATTCAGAGGCACAGCCAGGGTGCAGACAGTACACCCATCTCATGCCACAACAATTGTAAGCAATTAACATAAATTCTTCCAACTGGGATGGAACATTGTGCAGCCATATCAGACACAAGCCATATATAGTAATTCTCTCCCTTTATGCTGTCTCACGCCAAATGCCACTTGGGGCTTTCACTCAGACTAAGATGGAATAATATTGTGTTTTCCCCAAAAGAAATCCTCATGGATTTGAATGTCATTAAAAGGTGTGTCCCTTTTTTCCTACTCTTTGTCCTTGTTTATGCTATCAAACACACCCGCCTACACATACCAACAAATACCAGTAGCATCTCTGTGGCTTAATTATTATAATAAAATAATAATTATCAATATGTTCCTCCCACATACCACAGCAAGTGTTCAAACAGATTGCAAAACATTATGTTAGTTCAGAGCATGAATCTCTAGCAATGCTCTCCAGTGCATTTACATGTGCCAGGTTTTCAAGATGGGGTGGTGGTGAAAATAACAGACAGACGTTTCCCTCTGATGCTGAAAGTATTGTCACCTTCAATCTTAACCCACTACAAATATATGCTTACTATATTCTAAAATATAAGGTTGGAACAAAGGCAAAAAAAGCTATGTGCAAACAAAACCAGGGAGCTGCTGCTTGCTAATAGTTACTTTTCTGCAGGCTTGGCAGAGTAAGTGTAATGAAACAGTGTCAGATGTGAATAAATTAAATTAAGCATAAGCATTTATTGTCATTGTGCACACACAATGAAATTTACTGTGATTTTTTAAAAAAATCTGATGATTCAGTTATTTTTTATCCTTTCTCATAAACATTTATCAGATCTTGGAAGCTAAGTAGGGTTGGTACTTTGAAGGGTGACCATCAAGAAAAACTTTGCAGAGAAAGGCAATGGCAAACCACCTTTGCTTAATCACTTGCCTTGAAATCCCTATGGGATCACCATAAGTAACCTGCAACTTGATGACACTTCACACACACACACACACACACAGCCTCAAAGATAGCCACAGCTCCAGATGTTATATCTGTTGGGGTTGACAGCAATCAATATGATGTATTATTGAAGAGACCACATAGCTCTGTGGCCAGCATTATCAGCGCAATCCCAGGGTGGGGTGGGGGGAGTACTCCGGGAGCTAACTCACCAATATATTAGCATATCTCCCAAGTTATGCTGGCATAAGTTGGTGATGTACTGGTGCAACTATACCAGTGCCAGGCTCCTGTCAGTGTAACCCACTATGTAGACATGAGAAGAAATGGTCTGGGGAGAGGGAAAGAGTGAATTGATTCCCTAAGTTGCCCAGCCTGGGAATGTCGCCCAGAAATGGTGGAAAGGTATGCCAGCAAAAATCACAGTATAACCCAGAGGAGCCCATGGCTGGTGGTGAAGGCTTCCTCCATCAGGTGCCATTTCTCTGCTGTCCCAAATCCCTCAGAATACTATGAGCACTGCAGGCAGCATTCATTGGTCCTGCTTAAACACTCCCTATGGTCAATGGTGGCACCAAGAGGACAATATATTAACCCCTGTCCATGTGCCAACAAACTGCCCAGTTGTGTGGCACAGGGTTAGCCACATGGCTGTGGGCCTATGTATCTTACACTGTGGTAACCAATAACTCACACTCACATTTGGTTAAGAAATGTACGATTTGGGAGCATTATTCTCTGCAGGGTAGGTAGATGGGAGGGGCAGCCATGGAGCAGGACACTGCAGACATGTTCTGCCCCAAGGGGAGGGGGGCGTTGGCCCTTTGCATCTGTAAGGGGCCACTCTAGTTTGCTCTCCCATGCATGCTAACCTGAGGATCTGAGGCAGCAGCAAGCCAGCCAAATCTTGTTATCCTAGCCAAGCAGACCAGCAAGGCAAGAAGTAAAGTAGGTTCACCTCACCCCTGGGTGGAAGGTGGGGCCACAGTGGTGAAAGGTGCCACTGTTGGTGACTGCTGGACATCTGTGCTTAGGGTTGTTTTCCTTTTGCTCTCCCATGCTCCTCCCTTGCCTTGCATGTGTGCAGGCTGGCTTCCCTTGCTTTGTGACTGGTTAGTTTAACTTGTTTCTATTACCTCACCATGGCACCCTGTGACTTCTTGAAGGTGCTACAGCATGGTTGCTAGGGACACTGATGTGGTTGCAGCCCATCAGATCTCAATGCCAGATCTTTTGCCTAGTTCCCTGTCTCTGCCAAAAACCATTCAGGGAACAGACTAGTGGCATTGCTGTTGCACCAGCAGTTGGCCACCTCCACTTTGGTAACTCTCAGGATTGCGCTCCCCAGCTGCTTCTAAATGGGGATGGTTCCATGATGTGAACAGATTACTACAGCAAATACAGAGGAAGGCCTTTTCTACCTGTCACTGATTTCCAGGATGATAATACAATGTTTGTGTAGTTCTGTAATAGTTTCATCCTGTGTAGTTCTGGAAACATTTCCAAACAGCTTTTTTCTCATTGTTTCTGAGCACATTTCTGCAGCTTTATTTTTAGATGAAACACTTCCAAGCTAGCTTCCCTCACAGTGCAAATATATTTGAATTTTTCTTTCCCATCAAAACAGCATGTCCTGTGTGTAATTGCCCAATTTCCCCTTCGATGCTTACTCCACTATTATTATTATTATTATTTTACCTTCACCTTGCCGGTTTGCCCCGTTTCTCTCAGTTTCTAGTTCCTTGCCTTTTTCCTTTTTGGGTGGCGGGTGGGAACCATCAAATCAGAGATGCTATGGATCATTGCTGCAGCATGTGCATGAAAAAAGTGGAAAAAAATGGACACCAGGGAAGAATGTTTAGAGGAGAGAACTGTGGATGTACTTCATTGTAAATGATTGGATCAAAAACACTTTGGAAATGGATTAAATGTGGTGTGTGGAAAAGGCTGCATTCTCAGTGGTAACAGAATGTCTAGACGGGGATATATACTCCATGTTCTCCTAAGTATGCTCTTGTGCTCACCATTCCCTGTGGTAGGTTTTTTGCTGGTTTTTTTAAAAAACAGTAGTAGCTGTGTCACTATTTTTTAAAAAACACCATACCAGCGGTGATGGGGGAGGCAGCGGGTATGGAGTAATATGGAGGAAAATAGCAACAATGTGGATGAAGAGATTAAGAGATCGGCATCTCCCCAAGCTGTGGGCAAACCAACTTTGACCTTGACCATATCACTCTTGTTCTGTGTACAGTGGCTCCCATGGTGCTGGTATTGACCTTTAAAGCCCGGCCTATATGAAAGACCTCTTACTCATATACAAACATACCTAAACAACCATTTGAATCATCTTAAGAGACCCTGCTTTGAGTGTCCCTGCCATATGAAGCTAAATTGGTAATAGAAGCATGGAAAGGGGCCTTCTTGATTGTGATTCTGAAACTTTGGAACTCTCTCCTCAGGAAGATTTGTTTGACTCCCTCTATCATTGTTTATTGTCAACAGATGAAATTTGTTTTGTTTTGTTTGTGGTTCCCTCACTGTTATTAGCCCTCCTTCCTTTTTATCTGTTTTTATATATTTACATTCTTTTGTATTTATTTTAAGTATTAATTTGAATGTACATTCTGTTGCATTTATTTTATTTATTAATTTATGTGTGTGTATGTATATGTGTATATATAATGCCTCATATATGTTAATGTTTTATTTTAATGTTTGTTGCTTTGGAAACTCAGAATTGGGTGGTAAGACAGCACAGAAATGTTTTAAAAAACAAATAAATTTATACACAGGCATACCTAACTCTGCGTAGGAATAATAATTTATTATTGAGTAACTAAAGACGCTGTTACCAGGTAATTCAAAAGCTTATTCTGAGCTTTATAGTATAGTACACAGCCACACACAACCCCATTCTACTTCTCGTGTGAACTGAGAGAAGATAATTTTTTAAAAGTTACAGAAAGTAGAAAAAATACAAGCATACCAATACATTCAGGTGGAAGAGGGAAAAGAGACTCATCTGTGTAGTGGAGCAAAGTCCACAAGAGACAGAAACTAAGATAACAATGCCGTGTCTCCAACAACACAGTAAACCCAAACAGCAGATTAGCCTTTAATGAACACTTTTCTAGGAAATCACATATTTTAAACACCTGGTTTAAAATCCTTGAATCAGCTCTTGTAAACAAATGTGCAGGACTTTTGATGACAGTCTGATTATAAGGATAAGAGACCTGTCAGATTAAGATTTGGAATACCCAGGTTCATGTTTCCCATCCAGCCATGAAACTTACCAGATAATTTTGGCTCATGATTTATTCTAACATGCAACAAATAGTCTTGCTGGGTATTCCATGTAGTGGCAACATCCCATCAATGTGCTCTGGCTCCTACCTGTACTGTGGGGCAGCTGGGGAGGAAAATGGAGAAGGCATTAAACAAGTGGAAGTGACATCACAGCATCAGTGACACAGTCTAGTACAAAGGGTCACAGTGGGACATAGGTCCCCAGACTTTTTGAGCCTGGGGGAATCTTTGGAATTCTGACAGAAAGTGGAAGCCTGTTGTTGTTGTTGTTGTGAAAGATTTTTAAATTTATTTTACACACATAAACAACACATACAGAAAAAAAGAAAAGGAAAAATCCAAATCCAATTTCCCCTCCCCTACTATAATAGTAGTAATAATAAATAACACATTTTGACATCACTACATACATATGTAGTGACTTTCAGCTATTTATTATGGATCCAGACTCAAATCTAGTTTTGTGCTTGTAGCTGGTATCCTCATTTCCTCCACTTTATAAAATTTATAAAACTATTTTAGTCCAATCCACTGTTTTCATTTAAATCTCAAACATCTATGCATCATTTTATAGTAATTTTCTTTCAGATTATAATAAGATGTAAATTTCATATCTTTTTTCCATAATCTTTCCCATTGTTACATTTGTATGCTTCTCCCCATGTTACTAGCCCATTTGACCATCACTGATTTTACCCCCTTTTCCTCCATATCCCACTTTAGCACTATCTGATACATTTCAGTAATCAGTTTATCATCATGTATACATCGTTACTTTCAAACTCTGTCATCAGTGTGACAAAACTTGCATTTTGTTGTCTGCTTTGAATGTTTCTAGTAATTGATAGTAATGAAATCAATTTTAACTTATTCTGACACATCAATAATTCTGTAAGTAAGCCATTTTTCCTGCATGTTCACTTTTCTTGAAAATGCTTCAACTGGGGACAACCATAATGGAGTTACACTTGCAATAAACCTTTTCTCAGCCATACCCACAGCAGACTCCTTCTAACATAATGATTTGAAAATTATTTGTGAATCTTTCCTTTATCATACCACAGATAATCATAACCACTGGAGGATTCAGCAGGTTCGCACCACTTCGGCGGAAACGGTTGTTAAAATGGTGCTTGTAAACAATCAGTTGTTAAATTATTTGAAGTCTTTTGTTGTCTTTTGTTGTAATTCTTTCTTGTCTTCCCCCCTCCCTTCCTATGTCTTTTTCTTCATCCTAATTTTTCTTTCTCTTAGTCACTTTTGGCTTCAAAATGTTTTTTGTGGGGAGGCAGCATGCAGACCACTTGTGTAGTAGGAGAAAAAAGCTTATAATAGCTCCTGTTTTTCTCTCAGCCTAATTTACCTCATGGGGTTGTTGTGATGATAAAATGAGGGGGAAGGACCAAGTATGTGACCCTGATCTCCATGAAGAAAGGGTGAGATAAAATATAGAGAGATAAATCTCTAGGTTGATCCATGTCTTCTAAGAACAGAGCATCTGTGCACCTTCAGTTATTGACAAAAATACTATCAAGCAGAATACAGAATATATGATGAACTGAGGAAAATATCACTGGAATGTCTTAGTTTTGCCTTGCTGTGTGATTGTTAAATGTCAACAGATAATGATAATTTAATAACCATAACAATCGCCACCATAATTTCTGAATTAATGCAATGTAAAATTCTGGGAACTCTAAAAGTTCTCCTTGGTGTTTCCCAATCCACCCCATATCACCCACTCTCTCTGCCTAATTCCTAATCTATGCAATTTGTGATTTTTTTTTACAAGATAAGATTTTAAGGGCAGATTTCCATGCCCAGACCTATCTGCCAAACATTTTACTCTTTTCACACAGTGGGAATACTGCTTTAAGTCTGAGCATGGGACATACCAAAGTATGAACTCAATAATGATCTAGCCAGTACTAAGAAACCCAAAGGTTTCCCAGTGCTCCACCATAAAGCTACTTGCAAATAAGAACATAAGATTCTGGAATCCAGCCGAAATACTGGAGGTTTACACTGATTAATTGGTATAAAGGATTAATGAATTTACTCACCACAGATTTAAAATGTGGATTTTGCCATACAATCATAAAACTAGAAGAGGCCAAAATACCAGAGAGTCCAGTCCAGTTATATTGCAACAGTATGTAAGATTAAAGTGTTCCTTTGCTGGTGTCTGTATATTTGTCAAGCCCCAGATCTGCAAATCAATATATGACTCTAAATTTCAAATCAGTAGCCTTTATTGACAGACATAGGTATGGTCAAAGAAGCTAGTTCTAAAGAACTGACTTTGGGTACAATCTTTTAACCCCAAGCTTCTCCCCCTCCCCCCTTTCACACCTCACATCAAAGGCAAAGTAAAACAAGACAGGAATGTTTCAGTCATTAGGTCTCAAGGTCGGCATAAAGAGATAGAGCCAGGGCCAGCACTTGGGCGCACTTTAGTTTGTTACAAGTTGCAATTCAAAGGAATGTGGAAAATAGAAAGTAGGCCAGAACCAGGAGGCCCATTAACACAACAGAACCCAGGGTCCTTTTGATGTCCGAAAGACATTAATGTCAGATTTGTGTTCATTTAAGTTTTTGCATCATCATCATCATCATCATCATCATCATCATCATCATCATCATCATCATCATCATCATCATCATCATGATGTGGAAACTAAACCTGACATCTAGGCTTGTTGAAGGGTTTAGTTCTGGGTAAACAAAACACACATGTAGCTGCCATGTATTGAATCAGATCTTTGGGCCATCAGGGAGAGTATTGATTAGAAGTTGCTGTCCAGTGTCTCAGGCAGAGGTTTTTCACATCACCTACTGCCTGATTAATTTGAATGAATATGCCAGGGACTGAATCTGAGGACTTTCTGCATGCAAAACAGTGACTCCTCAACTGAGCCACAGTCCCTACAAGTCAGCAACTCCTTTCCTGCTACAATACCCGGTTTCCCCGGAAATAAGACATCCCCGGAAAATAAGACGTAGTAGAGGTTTTGCTGAAGTGCTAAATATAAAGCATCCCCCGAAAGTAAGACTTAGCAAAGTTTTTGTTTCGAAGCATGCCCGTCGAACAGAACACCAGAACATGCAGCTGTGGAGCGGAAAAATAAGACATCCCCCTGAAAATAAGACATAGCGCATCTTTGGGAGCAAAAATTAATATAAGACACTGTCTTATTTTCAGGAAAACACGGTATGTGTTAAACTGGGGCCTAATACAATTGAGAACTGAGTTCTCAGTGAGGCACTGCATGTCTAACTAAAAGTTCCAGTGGTGGACATGTAAAATACAACACATGTTTAAGTCCAAGGCTGGTGTTTACTATAACTATAGGATTTCCGGGGTCTCTGGTGCCTTTTTATTTCAACTACCACCCAATCCTTCAAACTGGAGATGCATCAAAACTGGGACCTTCTGTGTACAAAGCATATGCTCCAACACCAAACCACCACCTTAATCCAGTATTTCCCATTATTATAGTTTTTTTCATGTAGTTCTGCTAAAAGCTGCAGCTGGTTTTTAAGAAAGTTCTTATGTTCCTTATATGTAGCTTTTGAGATAGCAGTTGCGCTTACAGTAGAACTCTTGCTTTAAAAAAAAATTGTTAGACTTAGCAGGGTTGTATCTATTCAGCAAAGCTTAATTTAACTGGATCAAATGTTGGTCTCGATAGGGATCAGAACAGAGTGGCTGCATGCTGTGAAACTACATTTTGCATAAACTGTAGATCATTACTTGCACGGCAATCTGTCTAGCTGTAAGTTATTTTCATGTTTATAGCAGTATATTTTCTGGATGGGCATCTTTTAAAATACCTTGTCTTAAGGTTTCACCCGGCTGTGAAAGGGTGTCACTGTTTCAATGAAACCTCCACATTCCCAAGACGACTGTTACACCAGAGCGAATGAAACCAACAGGATTAAGAAAAGGAAAGAAAAAAAACAGTGGGAAAGAAAAAAAAACAGTGGGGGAGGGAGAACTAGGTGGGAAAAGGGACTCTTCCACCCCCCCCTCTCCCCACCCCCCATCCCTGCGTAGGCTTAACCTTCGCCTCTCCTGAATGCTACTGCTTCTGCTGCGACTCCCTCCCCTCCCTGCCTCCCTCCCTGCCTGCCTGCCTGCCTTCTGTTCTGGTTCTTCGCTATTGGCTGCCGCTGTGAGTTTAGACGGGGAAGCTCTGTAATTAGGATCGTGGCGGACACAGATCTCGTTTCCTGGGCAAGCAGATAAGAGGGGAGGGGAGCCTGACAACCATATCCACCACCACCACCATTTCCAACACGCAAGCCCAGCCTCGTCGTTTTGTTTCGCTTCGCAGCCCAAAGTTTCCCCTGAGTGTGGAGCCGGGGCTCCTGTCGTCAAGGCAGGTGGAGGGAGTGAGGTGGGGGAAGGAAAGCCTGCTGCTGGCTGCCAGAGAGCCGGGACAAGACGGCTTTGAGGGGACCAGGGAGGGGCTCGCTGCCGCTTCGTGTCCAGCCGAGCAGATCTGGGCCAGAGTTCGCGAGCGTCGCGTCGCCTCGCGGGAAGGCAGCAACAGCAGGTAAGTAAGTCGCAGCTTTTGCATGCAGGCAGGTGGTTTCTTGAGAGGCGACTCCCCGGCGCACCTCAAGGCTGGAGGATTGCAAAAGCAGTCGGTTGGGGGTTGCAACTTGCTTCGCAAAGGATTCTGTAGTGGGGTGGGGGTGGGGGGTGGATCTCTTGGATCCTCGTTCATGGTGCACATAATCTATGGGAAAATATCATTCAGCTCTGTTCACACAGATTTGAATTTTGCTGTTAAATTAGGCGGAATGTGGATTTGCATGAACGTTGCTTCTGAAAGGAAATGAAAATGTTCTGACAAATGGGTAATCCTTTTAAAATGTGGGACATCTGCCAACCGCTTTTGTGTTCCGAGTTGTTATTTTTCTTCTTGCAACTCACAATTGGTTTAAGTCAGTAAAAAAATTGGCGTTGATTTTAACCGCGATGGCAAGTTGCAACATCAGCTAAATTTTCTACTGTGATGTTCTGTCTGGTTTGTAAATCATGTAACTCCGTACTCTGGAGGAGGAAACTAGAAATGCTTCCTGCCTTGACAATGATTGAAAGTAGAACCTAGTAACAATTAGTGGGATTCAGGAGAAGTACTTCTTGACTGTATCTCCTTATATATTTATTGCCCTTTATCTGTGCTTTCCCCCAAGAAGCTCAGAATGGTATATAGTTTTGCTTTCACAAATACCCTGTGAGGTAGAGTATAATAAATGCCCATCCATGGTCACCTAGTGGATTTTGTGGTTGGTGAGAATATGAAAAACCTAGTGGATTTTGTGGTTGGTGAGGATTTGAATCTGGATCTTCGCAGGCGTCATCCCAGGATTTGAATCTGGATCTTCCCATGCATAAGATTAACCATTATGCAACATTATGCAAAAGAAAGACCAGCATCATAAAAAGATGACCTGGAAGGAAGTAGGTGGTTATGGATGATAGCAACTCTTTGAGTTCCTACCCTTTGAAAGAGGGAGAAACCAATTCTGTCCCTTTTTGCAGAAGCACAGAGTTTTTTCCTCCATCCCTTGAAAACTGAGGGGTTTGTTTTTACATTAGTTAGAGATCAACATGAGAAGAGTTTGCTGTCTGCCTTACAAAGGGCTCACATGCTACCTAGAATACCTTCTGGACCCTCAGGAATCCCGAGAACTCAGCATGAGACATGCTAGTGCATATAAAAAGGGGTCTCCCTATGTATTATGTATTCCTTATCTTCAGGCTGATTGTGTTTTAAGTGCATGAGGATGAGCCAATAACCCATGCTGCTTCTGCTACCAAAAAGTGCATTTGCAGTAGTGATATCATAGCAAGAATTGTGTCAGGTTTGTTGTTACTGTTGGGTTACTGCAATTGTATTTTACAAAATCGTTTCTGGTTATTTAAGAGGTACACAGTGCTCCATTTTACTAGTAAAGGGCATTTTTAATATAATCTTGCCTAGAAGCTATGCTTTTGCTTGGGAAAAACCTCTCTTTATAACCAGGTATACAAAGTGGTGTACATACTCAATTAAAAAGCAAAGCCTTTGTGCACATACTTCAAGATGCTGTTTTTGGTAGCCATGTTTCAGTTTTGAGTCCTGAACAGAACAATTTAGGCCTAAATCATAGTGGGCTATTTCTTAAATGAAGGGCAGAGATCCCCACTGTGGTACCCTGGGCACCATGGCACTCGCTGACACTGTGTTTTTAGAAAATGTGGGGCCAGCTGGGGCTTTTGCCCCACGAGGCTTCTTATTCATTACTGGAGGTTTGATTGGCTGTGTAGATTTTTTAAAAAGTTGCTTTGGCAGCAACTCCTACCACAGTACAAGAATCTTCACTGTGCATCTGTAAGCTGTAGCAGCCACTTTGTGACTGACTCTGGCAGCAGTCATTTTGCAGTAGCAATTTTGTGACTGCACCCACCATATTGTAGCAGAGTTCCAAAAGTACCCACAGAATCAAAAAGTTTGGGGACCTCTGGCCTAGGGGCAATGTGTCCCAACCTGGATAGTCCAGGCTAGCCCAATCTCATCAGATTTCAGAAGCTAAGCTGGTCAGTATTTGGATGGGAGACCACCAAGGAATACCAGTGTCTCTATTCAGAGGCAGGCAATGGTAAACAACCTATGAATGTCTGTGGCCATATAAACCCTGTGAGGCCATCATAAGTTGGTTGCAACTCGACTGCAGAGAGTTGAGTGCGGGGCAGTGAGTGTTCAACTTAAGTGATCTGAAGGCAGACACCACCTTAGACTGACTGTAGTTGGGGGAAAATGTTGAAGGTAGTCCTCTATGCAAGCACCAGATCATTACTGACCCACATCACAGCATTGACTAGGTAGGGTATGTTCATAGGGTGGTTTCCCACTGCCTTCCCCAGTTGTTTACCTTTTGTCTACACGACCACCTATGAACAATGTTGGTTGAAGGCCACTCTAGATGTGATAGTTGGCATGAATCCTGTCTGAGCGTGCATGTGCAGCTTCCCATCGTGGCAGATAGATAATACCCCAGAGCTGTTTCATCTCGAGAAAACAATGCAAAGGGAGGGAGACTAAAGTTATCTCATTGGCACTACGATATCAATTCAAATTGGGCCTCAGTGTGTTTGGAAACTTTGTTTCCAGACAGTTAGATTTGGCTGTAACACAATATGAGTTGGTTGGGGTACCCTCACACCCAACTTGGGCCAAACATCATGTCTCTTTCTGCTCTAAAGACCTTGGTAAGATAGGGTTGGTTTGTTGTGTTTTACCATGCTGTTTCCTATTTAATCTGAACTAGTGATTCAGAGCTAGCTGATCTGCTGTCGATGCTCATATCGAGCATAAAGCTGAAGAGAGACCAGAGAGTTATCCCAGAATAACTGGTTGTGTAGAAAGGTCTCTTGAAGTCTTCCTAGTTTCATGGTAATTTTGGGTGTCTCTTGCTCATACACAAACAATATCCCAGGCATAGGCATCTGAAGTTTGTCTGCAACTATAATTTATTCAAGCTAGGTGTGGTATGGTGGATCATTGTACAAAGATCTGCCACAACCATTTTTAAGAGTGTGTAGTTCTGTATCTTTCCCCACCAAATTTCATTTTCCCTTTTTAAAATCATAAACACCATTGTTTCTTATTTACACATCTGGCCCATTTGCCTTTGGGGAAATGTTTTCCTCTTTGAAGAGGTATTGTTTGGCATGAGATAAGAGTCTGCTGATACCACACCCAGGCTGATTACAGCTGTAACTGTGTGGCTCTTTCCAGGATGATATAGGGTGTGGGATGATGCATACCACATTTCAAATCCCAAAAGTCAAACACAGGTCACGTTGGAAATTAACCTCTGCTTTCCACTTCGTTAAAGCACAGCTTTACATTCATGGCTCTAGGGACAGTGATGTAAAAAGCACAGCAGGTTATGGGGCTGAGCACTGTTTGAAAGGGGAATGCATCCTGGACAGTTGTTGGCAGGGAATGTATGTGTGGTATAATGCCAGGAATGCATTCTGACTGTGGATTCTTTTCTTAATTTCCCCTCTTTCTTTCTGCTCCCTCTCTTGGCATATTGACTATAGGTTCTCCCTAAATATAGATCACCTAAATCAAGTTATTACCACTTCCATTTTCCCTGCATATGGAATCCTGATAATTTAATTTCATGCAAAAAAGAGGCCAGTGTAATTCACCAAATGACAGGCTTAAGTCTACAGATACACATGTGCTCTGTAGTGGGCATGTGGTATGCTGTAGAAGAAAAGAGGCTGTTTTCAGAACACAGGTTTCTGGAGGCCATAAATGACTGGATCAGGATATCCTGGCCACCTTACATGGGCAGGCTACTGAACGGTTTTTCACAGCAGGTGCTTATATCTACCATCTGCCACATTGATCATCAAGTTTGTGAGATAAGCAGAGCTGCTTTGTATTTTGTGCTAGAGATATTTTCTGAGTCTATAAACAAGAACTGGCCACTGTGTTTTTTAGTACTAATAGGCAAAGCTAAGTCTTCTCTGAAGCAGAAAACAAACCCAGCTTTTGCACAAATATAAAGAAATTCTGCAGTTAGGAAGATTCATGCATGTTTACCTAGTTTATTTGCTTCTGATTTAAAGGCTGGAGTACATTTTTTCTTAGCTTAAAAAGAAAAACTAAATATGGGCACAGTAAATGTTTATAAAACTTTGCATGATATTGAGAGGGAAATAGAGGCAGATTTTTGCTTTGCAAAGAAGCGAAAGCAACCCAAATTGTTTTCCTGGGCTCTAAACGCTTCCTGAATGCATGAACAGCACATATGCAAATGGAAAAAAGGAAAACAGGTCATTTATAATAGCTGCAACTTGTTATAAATATGCTTTGCAGAATCCACCGCTCTCTGCCCTAAAGTTACATTGCAATTTCTATGTGAAATTGACAAAGCTGATTCGATCGGTTCTACTTCTTTGTATCTGTGCCCAGAGGTGTATTTAGGAAAAATGGAGCCCAGGGACAAAATCTGAATTTTTCACCCCCTCATCCCCCACAGGTGTCCAGGTCTACTGGCCAGAGCCCAGGTCTACTGCCTGGAGCCTGCCCCAGTGCCCAGGTCTACTGCCTGGAGCTCATGCTGGCATCCAAGTCTACTGCCTGGAGCTCACGCTGGCATCCAGGTCTGCTGCTCAGAGCAGATCTACCACCCAGAGCAACTGGTGGCATCCAGGTCTACTGCCCGGAGCTGATGCCGGCATCCAGGTCTATATGTGCCCGGGGACATGCGTGTGCCCCTGTGCTTCAAAGTTACATTTCTAGTTCAAAATGAGAAAGAGAAAAATTGTAAGAATCCTTATGAAAATGAAGGAGGGAGAACAGAAAATGACTGAAGGAGATGTTGGGCAGCTACACTGGTGTGTGGACAAGGCCCAGGTGTTTGGTGGGGCAGACAAAAAAAGCCATTTCAACATGATCACATGCTCAAGAGAAGCCCGCTTGGAAACGGATTAAAAGAAGAAGAGAGTTGGTTGTTATACCCTTCTTTTCTGTATCTTTAAGGAGTCTCAAAGAGGCTGAAAAGGTAAATAAGTGGTAAATTGCCAGTCTACACAGCACATAGTTTACTTTTGAAACTAATTGCTACAAGGTTTGACAGCCAGTAGTGTAGATAGTTTTAAAGAGAGACTAGACCAATTAATAGAGAACAGGTCTATAACAAGAACTCATAATACCTAAATGGAATCTTCATATCCTGTGTCAGTAGGCCTCTGGATATCAGATGTTGGTGACATTCAAGAGGGGAAGGCTGTTGTCTTTGTTCCTTGCTTATGAGTTGTTCAGAAACAAGGCCCCCTGTGTTCTTAATTCTTTGTTAAATTAATATACTTCTAAGACTGAACTCCTTATTTTCCTCCTTCTGTGAATATGTGCAGCTACATAATCTTCAAGATGGCCAGTTCTTGGAATTCCTGTTAAAGGCATAACAATCCCGCACTCCATTTGCTCGTGAACTAGGTTATCTGTGCTGCAGCTGCATTCTGGGAAGTAAGTACTGGGAACAAGCAAAATCAGATATTTTTGTTTTTCCTTCTGTTGACCCGCTAATTCGCTGAGTCAATTATTGACCCAGGTGCATAATGGAGTAAAGTGAATGTCCTGGGCTAATGATATTGAAAGAGACAACTCATGGTCAAAGTTAGGCACGTGACTGAAGCTCAGCAAAGCAGCTGCTCATTTATTAAACTAAGGAATTTCAGTCTGTTGCAGAGGTTAAGGTTTCCAGCTTGTGCCTTCTATTCTCTCAATACCAAATCATGTTAGTTACAATTGGGCAGCACAGCACCAATACTGTCCAAAAATCTTTTGTGTATGTGACTGCAGGTGGTGGGGAGACACAATGACATCCCAATTATCCAAGAACTACAAAGCCAGATTTGTGCAGAGCTCTTTAATTTGTGGCAAGGCCTTACCAAGGGGCCAAGAGAGCAAGTCTTAAAAGTCCCCCCCCCAAAAAAAAACTCTTCACACCCCCAACCCTAGAGTATCCTATAGCTTCTGACTCTCCCACTCTGCATAGTCTGCCATGTTGATCTTCTAGGACCCTCTGAATGTGGTTTCGTAAAATCCCTACAAGCAGGCAGAACGTTTCCTTTCTCCCTGTCTGGATTGGGAATTGATGCCAACTAGATATATCTTTTACAACCTTGCATGCTGAAACAGAGTCTGTGTTCCTGATACTGATTCTAAGGTGTAACTGCTGATCATTCATAACTGTCAATCTTATCATGTCTGCTCCTTTCTCATGCCCATCCAAAGTACTTTGTCTGCCTGCCTATACTCCATTTGTTACTGGAACAGGAAATCTAACTGGAAGGCATCCAAGGGGCCACAGGAGTTCAACTGAAACATCAAACTGTCATTGCTTTTGCTCTGGAAACAGGCAGGAGGGAGGAAGGAAGCGAGGTAGCAAGTGGTGGGGAAAGAAACCTGGGAGATCCCACCCTTACAGCCCAAACATTCTGTAATGTGCAGCTTTTTTCTTAGCTTAAAAAGAAAAACTAAATATGGGCACAACTAAATATGTGCTTTAAGGAACAATTGATACTATAGGCTTGTGAGGGAGTGAAGAGAAAGAAAATATTACTGGTTGCCTCAATGAAAAATAGATTAGACCACACAATAAACTGCTGAATAGCATTAGCATTGGCCTGTGCAGGCATGACTCTACCAGTTTTATATTTTCATGAACATATTTTCTAATTTTTGATATGACAAACTTAATCCTAAACTCTTCAGTTTCTCGTAATTTTTAAAGCTGCAGCAAAAGTGTTGTAGTGCATAAATAATGGGTAACCCTGGTTTCTATCACCACAACAGAAAACTAAACTCTTACTTCTCAATTTATTGCAAAGTAATTATTGCTTTAAAAAGCTCTGTTTAAATGAATATTGGAACCAGTATAGAAAGCAACTGGCGAAGAAATGAATTCATCTATTATCACTGAATGGTGTGAGGTTAACAAACAAGCCATGACAATAAGTTAGCTAACATGCATTTTTTATGGCCTATAACAAAACATTCTGATGTTAATTGATAAATAAGCTTTGTACTTTTGAGGATCTCAGAGAGAAAAAGAATGAATCATTACTGACAGCACTAGATGCTCTGGCACCTGGAATTTATGCCCTGTTCTAAGGAGATCCTTTTTGAAGCGGAAACACTCAGTTCTCCACCAGCAGTTTGAAGGCAAAGGCTTCTTCTCCTTTAGTGCCACCCAAGAGAATAACCTGTAAGCAGCATATTTTATTGGTGTTAGCTTAAACCAGGGGTCCCCAAACTACGGCCCGGGGGCCAAATGTGGCCCCCTGAAGGCATTTATCCGGCCCGCCAGGCATGGCGGCAATGGCTCCATTCATGTGCAGTGGGGGCTCGAGGGAGAGGAGGAACCCGCCCCAACGGCTGTTGATTGCAGTTACATGATGGCACCCCCAAATCTCCACGAATTTTCTGACCCAGAGTTGGAAACCTTAATGTGGCAACGCCTGCTCCGCCCTTCCCTCTCAGCTACTCCATGTGTTGCTCTCAGGCTTTCTGTTCCGCCTCACTCCCATTGGCATCAGCCAGGCTGGCGAATCGCTCGCTGGCTGCTAGGGAGGAAAGAACCCAGGAAGATACCTGATCCTGGGTTAGATGGAATGCTTCATTGGGAAAGTTCTTTTTTTTTTTTTTTACAGGGGAAGGTATTCCACAGCCTCCCCAACAATATTTGGAGCCCACCCTGTACTTGACATACTTTGGTCACTGTTCTAAAAATAGACCATGACAGAAAGGCTGAAAGGTGAAATCAAACATTTTACAATCATTTGTGCATAGGAATTTGTTCATAGTTTTTTTTTAGTCCAGCCCTCCAACAGTCTGAGGGACAGTGAACTGGCCCCCTGTTTAAAAAGTTTGGGGACCCCTGGCTTAAACAGTATGGGCATTGTAGTGTCTGCCTAGTTTCTGCAGTCTGCATTAGGCCCCTGTGCAACCCATCTGTGCTGAAAAAGAATGACATTTACAGTATTAATATGCAGCATGGGACTGTATTAGTGTTGAGTTTCTTTGCCCATTGGCTAACCCTACTTATTACATACAAAAGCCATGCAAAGGAGAAAAGGGCAAGTGCTCTAGTCATAGGCAAAGGTGCAACAAAAACATATGAACAAACTACAAAAACTGATTGCTGTTAATGTGCCTCCTATTATTGTGATGCCCACAATTTTCTTAGGAATTTAAGTGCTATATGCATCACAGTCCATGAGAATTTCTAAGTGTATAACAGTGTTCCAATCCAGCTTCAAAGTCCATGAAAAATTCTCAGTACGTGACAATATTCCAACCCAAAACCCTATATGCGGTAATGCGGGGTTTTCATTCCTTCATCAGTGGTGCTGGATGTTTCTTTTTTCAGCTTGTTGGGAATCACTCAAAGGGACAGCTTTCTGATATGACGCCCACAGTGTCCCCTTACCAACAACATAATCAAGTTTCTGCAGTCTACATTAGGCCCCTGTGCAACCCACCTGCACTGTAAAGGAATGAAATTTACAGTGCTAATATGCAGCATGGGACTGTATTCGTGTTGAGTTTCTTTGCACCATGCAGTGGGTTGTGGAAGCAATCAGTGTAGAGAAAAATTTGATAAGATGCCTGTTGCTCTCCTACTTTTCCATATGTGAATTTGCTCAAAGCTGCTAATAGCAATTAAACAATATTTCAATAAAACCAATCAGCAGTAGATTAAAAAAAACTGGAGGTATCTTTGTGGAATTGAAAAAGCAGGAAGTGTCTTAGACATGTTATACTCCTTCCCCAATCCCTCTCCCCAGCCGCCTTTCCAAGATTCTATAAACGCTCAGGTGTGGAGCAAACTGATCCCCCCCTCCATCTCCCTTTAATTGTTTTCTTTTTCAGTGTTCCATGTTCCTGAAGTATATTCAGCCTTCCTCATCAAGAGTTTTTTTGGTTGTTGTCCCTCCCCCAGTCATTCTGTCTACATACTTGGTAAGTCCTTCTAGTATGTAGTGATCTTTATCTTGCTTGTTAGTGACCTAGTTTTGCTACTCTCCTGACTGGCACTGAGAACCACCCATTTCACACTGAGATTAGCGAAAAAATCAACATTTGTTCAGTTGGCCAAAAAGAAACAACACCTCAACTAAGCATGGAGAAATATAAATAATGAATGCTCCAGAATTCATAGGGAGACTGTTTCTAGAGGTCATCATCACAGCCAAGTCCCTGGATACGTCCCTTGAAATGGAAAGAAAACTTGGAACATTCTTGTGGCATTCTGTAGCTCATCACTAACATTGTGAGCTGTGCTTTGCAATTTGTTATGGACACACATATGACATATCAGTTTAAATGTGAATTGGTGTGTTCCATTTCATGCCAAAGAAGCTAATCAGACTGTAGTCACACTTTGGGCACAGGATCAGGACCCTAGCTCCTCGCAAACCCAGTTAGAGATGCCAGGAAGCGAGAGGTATAAAGTTTTATTTAAGGTGCAGCAGAAACAAATAGGCATCTCAGTCCAAGGCAGAAGTGATGTTGCATTCAAAGTTCAGGCATTTTATAGGGGTGCAAATGTTAATCTTCTTTACACCACTAATTAAATCACATTAGCACAACCTTTTACATGGCATTACAGGTTAAACCCAGGTATACATCCCATGATTGCTAAAAGGTGGTTTTTTGGCACCTCAGGGTGGAGATTTTAGTATGGTAATGAGATATAGAGCAAATAGGGTAACTTTCCACCCTGACAAGAATAACAGTCTTCTACTGAAGGCCATATAACAATGAAGTTAGCTGTAACTGGCACCCTTATCTTAAGATGTGTAAGAAGAAGCTTATTGATTGCTTATCATGTCTACATTGTGCCTACAAAGTCCTTGAAGGCACAGAGAGCTATTCCTTCCTATTGAGATATGGTTTACAATTCAGGCACTTCAGGAAATAATTCACATTTCAGGCTATTTCATTAACAAGCAGTGGGTACAACTACCTTCCTGACCAGCTGGCTTGGAGGAAGAGAGTGAGGGTTCCAGTCATTAAAGTAACACCATATACATTTCAAAGGAAATCGTTTTAAGGTTATATGCTTCAGTAAAGATTTTAGGCAAGTTCCATCCTAATACTGCTAGCCAAGTTATTTCAAACCTAACTAATACTACCAATATTTTATTGTCTTGTCATTTGCTATTGTACACCGCCCTGAGCCCTTCGGTGGTAGGGCAGTTTATCAAATTGAATTAATAATAATAATAATAATAATAATAATAATAATAATAATAATAATAATAATAGTATCACTAAGAAATGCATTTTATTTCCAAAATGCTATCTCAAGACTACATTCTTGCTCTCTTCTTTGAGAATCACATATAGTTTTTAAAGCTGCTGATTATTGTTTTGACATGCATTCAATTTTTTCCCCTTAGTGTCTCCTTTCTCACAAACCTTTTTTTAATATAACTGTAAATTGCTCCAAGGATTGGGATGGGAGAAATGTGTTGGTGTCTTCATTCAGAATGAACCTTGTTGAAAACCTGCATTACTTGTTCTGAAAAAACTTGTTCTTGGTTTGGAGGATAGAACATTTTTAAACTAACCAGTTCTAAAATGTTTACATTTATGTTAACCACAGAGGTCTTCTTCAAGTGCCACTGCCAGCTTTTAAACAAATCCCTCTAGTTGTCCCTTTAATATCAGTTTGATTTGTCAGGTGATTTTGTTTACTTTAATGTCATGGAAACTTTTAACTACCCATTTCCACTCATTAAACTTCTATTGAATGGTTCCAACATTTCCTATCTAGCTGGCAATCTTCTCACAGAGCTGTTGATTGTGTGTGTTAAGTGCCATCAAGTGACTCATGAATTAATGCCCTCCAAAACGTCCTATTGTTAACAGTCTTGCTCAGGTCTTGCAAACTGAGGGCTGTGGCTTCCTCCATAGAGTTGAATGTTGAATCTTCCTCTTTTCCTGCTGCCTTCCACCTCTCCTAGCATTTTTGTCTTTTTCAGTGATGCTTGTCTTCTCATGTGAGCAAAAAGCCACAGCTTCAGTTTAGTTCTGGCTTGATTTGATCTAGAGCTTCGTTGTTTCTTGTTTGCTTGTTTGTTTTGGGTGTGGTGGTGGTTGGCAGCCCACAGTATCCATAACATTCTCTTCCAACACCACATCTCAAAAGTCTTCATTAAAACGAGAGGTATTAGCCTGCCTGAAAGCCATATCCACTGAACCCAAAGCCATTCCCTTGCACTTTAGATGTTTGGGAGCTGATAGCAGCTAGTTTGATCCCAACCGAAGTTGGTTTCAGACTCAAGGTTGACTTCGTCCACCATCCTTCTTATGGGGATAACGTGTGGACAAGTGGAAAAGGCAATGGTAAACCACCCCATAAACATAGTCTGCTTAGTAAACATCACGATGTGTCATCACCCCATGGGTCAGTAATGACTCGGTGCTTCCACAGGGGACTACTTTTACCTTTACTAGCTAGTTATTGGAGCAGTTATTCAGAATTAGGCCATGGATTGTACAACTATTGTTCCTTTGTCCCAGTAGTCTTTGATGCAACCAAAGTTCTTTTTATCAAGCAACATCTAACCCAGAATTCTCTGTAACAACTTCTGTTTTCCATCTAAAGTATTTCAAACTGTAGTCTTCAAGTTTTTCATTATGCCCTACAATATTTCTATCTTGCTCCTCTTCTCCCTACCCCTCTATTTTTTGGGGGGGGGGTAGTCGTGTTCTGGTAAATTCCAAAGGTGATCTAAGGCTTGTGCTAATTAACTGGCTGTAATCAAAGAATGAACTGTACTTCTATTGCTTTTGGATTTTTCTCCCCCTGATGGACCATACTGGTTACCTTTTATCTTCTGTTTTTATACAACTGGAAACTCAAACATACACTTATAGTTAATGTGTTTCGACCTGAGTGTTGAAAGTAAAAATGAATCCTAATGTTGAACTTTGGCATAGATTGTTGATGCTTATCCCACAATTTTTATCCCACAAGATAAAATGCTGGTGTGAGTCAAAGGAAGAATAAAGATTAGTTATTAAATGAGCATTACAGTGCACTCTATATCTGTGGGGAACCAAGTAGCAGTGGAAGAAAGATATTTCCACAAGATCCAGTGCACTAGATGGACCAGTGATCTAGCATAGTATAATCTTATATGTTTTTAAAAGGCTATTCAAGGAAACATAGGAATCCAGCTCACTTTCCTGCTTGTCCAAAAACCTCTTTGGCTGTCAGATATAGTCTTTGCATCCATTCATTTGTTAGAGTTAAATCAGAAGAGAATAAGAGTTTGGATTTATACCCTGCCTTTCTCTCCTGTAAAGTGGCTCAAAAACTCCTTTCCCTTCATCTCCCCAAAACCAATACCATGTGAGGGAAGTTCTGAAAGAACTGAGACTAGCCCAAGGTTACCCAGCTGGCTTCATGTGCAGAAGTGAGGAAACAAACCTGGTTCACCAGATTAGAGTCTGCTGTTCATGTGGAGAAGTGGGGAATCAAACCCAGTTCTCCAGATTAGAGTCCACTACTCTTAACCACTACACCACATTGGTTACTGCTTAACTATGAGTTCTAATGCTTGCTTCTTATGTGGCCTACCACTGAGCAGGAGCTCAGTTTCACATACATGGTCTCGTTTAGAGTACATGCTGTTGAGTGATTTAGAACTGGCAAAAATATGAAGAAAACACTCACTGCTGGGCACAGGATACAACTGGTCTCTTCCTACTGTACTTATGCACTTTGCAAATAAAGGTCACAGAAATGACACAATCTTAATATCAGCTGTGCCTGTACATACATCAGTTGGTCCTTTGTAACCCACTAAAAGAAAGCAAAAAACAACACAGTTATGTCCTAATTTGCAAAAGCTCCTCTGGGCAGCTGGAGGCAATTCTTACTTTCTATAACCCCACATCTAGCTGTGTACTTACAAAAAAGCTGTACACTCATATTTGTCCTTGCAAAGTCCCCAAACAAGAACAAAATCCATGTAATACCTTTTCTTAGGGCCAAGCAAACATACACAAAATATTGTGCAGGATTGCATGATCACCAGATCTTCAACAGGTTGGATGTTACAAGATTTAAAAATGTAGAAGGCAGTTTTCTCAGGCCATGAAATTATTTATTTGTGATAATTTTGGGTTTTCATGAATGAAGCTAGACTGCTACCAGCCTACATTTGGTTCCTTGATGAGACCCAGCACAGTCTAGTGTGGAAGATCTAGGTTTAAATACTGGTTCAACCATCTACTTGATGCTTTTACTCCATCTGACTTTTCAGCCAAGTTACTTTGGCCCAACAATTGGTTGGGGGGGGGGGAGCAGTTTTGCAACAGGATAAATTTGCAATTTACTGCAACAGTGCCTTGAGTTGCATAATCTACATATGATAACAGCATGTAGTAGCAACTGAAATCTACACCCCTTGCAAGTTGGAACAGAACAGTTGTACTCAGCCTTCCAAATTGTTGTCAGTATATGTTATGCCTATAGAATATGGCCATTTGCTTGTTGATAGAAACACTAATAAAATAGATAAGCAAAAGCTGTAGTGAATGAAAAATTGCATCATTTTAGAACCGGTTGCTGTTAAGTCTTCCTTTAGCACAATATGTTTGTTACATTTATACATCCCCTCCTTCCTCCTTCTCCAGGCTTCTGGAAAACAAAAGGTTCTGCTCCAGTGTTCAATGCTCATACATTGCTCAGTTCTGTTTCCTGTTGTCTACATGAGGCACACAAAAGAATTGGGGACTTTTCCAAGGGCATATGCAAGTATTTATGTGGGCAAAGAATTTAGATAAAGTTAATGTTAATTAAACCTGGTTCATGCATGCCAGAAAATGAGAAGGTTGGATGTACTATCCCACTGCAGGCTGGGAATTCCAGCTTTGAACGTTCCTTCACGTGAGCTTCATGCAACTTGAAAACACACACAAATGATAAAGGCTTTTCCCACTCTCCATTCTACTACTTCATGTCTCCTGCATCATGCGTGAACCAGGTATCAGTCCCCTTCCACACAAAGGGATGTCCTCACACAGACTTTCTTTTCCAGCATCTTCTTTCTGCGGATGTCCCTCCCGAGCCCTACATGGTCCCAGAGAGAGAAGGCTCCATGCATGTCTACTATAGCTGCCCTTCTGCCTGCTTCTTCTTCCGACAGTGATTCTGGATGCGCCCTGGAAGATTACATAGGACTTGCTACAGAAATCCCCCCAGCAGAGGTAGTTTTATGCCTCCCCTTCCCCCGCCATATAATTTAATGAAAATTTTCTGTGTTACGAGAGCTTCTCTTGGAAAGACCATGGCATCCTTTTGGAGTGAGGTTGTAATCCCTTATTCTCATGTTCCCATGGAACTGCAGTCAACTATAAGGATGTCATTGATGCTTCTACCTTTTTGTCATAGAAATCAGAAACAGCCAGATCTTTTTCGTGGCCGCCTGTTCAGGTACTGCTGAGATAGTCATTTTCCTGTACATTTTTCTGTTATGCAAGTGTTGATTCCAGGTAAGATAAAGAAAAGGACTGAAGATGGGACAGACAGATTCAGTAGGGAAAATCTGACCATATAAATCATGGCTTGGCTGGATATACATAGAACAGAAAAGTAATTGAGGCCTGGATATAAGTATAGATAAATATTAAGATAGATATAGTAACTTTTCATTAGGTCTCAGGAGAACTGGTATCATCCTTCCCCATAAGGCAAATGTTTCACCCTCTGGTAGTTCTGACATGTGGATTGCAGTGCTGACAGCCGTCACCTATCCTCTAGAGAAATCACAGCTAAACCTGACCTTTTCTGTCTTGTTTTCATAGGTGGCAATACACTTTGGTTCTCAATCATTCAATGCAGTTCCTGCTACCACCCTGAATTGGCTTCACATCAAAGCTCTCCTTCAGCAACTGCCCCCTCAAGACAGCGATGTAAGATTTGACCTCATCAGGCTTGAACTAGATTGCATTAAAAGTCCTGGGATGAAAAGTCATTAAGTTTTGTTTTTCCAACCCACATACAGTTTGGGCACACCTCCTACTTCAGCAATAAACCTTTCAGCACTGTCAGTTCCTCTGTAATGGCTTGGCCTGGTATGCCCTTTCATTTGCCCTGAGCCTTTTCCCAGTTCTAACCAAAGTCAACTTATGCAGCGTCACGGCTTTTCCACAAAATTTCAGATGTATGTTTTTTTCTGAATGAATATAAGAGTACCACATTGGTACAGTTTAATAATATCTCCGAGGGTGAGCAGAGAAATAGAACTGGTTAGGGAAAGGGACCGGGAAACCTTATAGTCCAGTAATTTGGTCTGTATTGGTTGTTCCCAGCAGTTAGCATTCAGGAGTTTGGAGACTCCAAGTTGATCTTCCTAGGTAACAAATTTCTACTCTAAGCACAGTCTACCTCATAATTCATACTTATGGCTATGGTAGCTTATCTATATCCATCAGTACAAAACTTGTAACAAATATATATAGCCTCTATGATTGGGGTTTGGGAGCAACTTTTTATGTGAAACTGCACCAATAAACCCAATTCTGTTTTCACTCAAGGAGAAATATTGCCCAGCCATTGGGGAAGAGGAGAGGGAGCAACTGCGAACATTTGCTGAGCAGCGGCGGCAGGAATCACTGGGCCAGGGTGTCAGATGCCTAATATCCTCTACAACCCATGGCTATTTCTGCAAAAAGGTAAACTAGCTGCAGTTTGTCACTGGGCACGAATATTCTCCTGACTGCACCACTACAAAGCTTGGTGCTGACCGCTAGCTGTGCTTTCCCTGTTTCAGCATGGGAACTGAAATTATGTAGCAAGAATATTTAAAAAAAAACAATTTTGTGTGTCACCATTTTTCATGTGGTTCCCAGTTATTGCATTTCTGTATATGCAGTGACAGAAACTGCAAACATCTCTCTCTCTCTCTCACACACACACACACAGGAATAGCAAGGTTGATCTTTCGAAAATAAGGCATTAATATATCATATCTCCAGAAACCTTATGGCTAAGGTTGTATGTATGCAGCAAGTCTGCAGCAATGTACAATTTAGCTTCCCAACAGTTTCAGTTCTCTCTCTCTCTCTCTCTCTCTCTCTCTCTCTCTCTCTGTCTTTTTTTTTTTAAGTAAAGCATTTTTCTAGTTGTTGAGGCTGGAAAGATAGCAGTGCCTGGGCAATGGTGGGATCATTTTTTGGAAAGTATGTGGGCAATGCAGCCAAGAGGTGGCTGAATGGTATTTTCTGTGAATAAAAATAGAAACTCAGTATCTTTCCCAATTCCATAACAAGCTAAATGGCAGAATTATGCACAGTAGTGCATAATTTGTATATGTTTCACAATTCAGTTTTCCACTATACTGTCTGGACATGGGATTTTAATTTCTTACAACAACAAAATGAACAACCCAGGGCACAAGGTGTTCCAGTGTTGTCATTTAGAAAGGACAGAAAAGGGAGTACCTTAAAGAGATACCCTCTGCTTGGTTTGCAGTGTGGTAAGAAGATAAACACAGGTGAACAGGGCGTCTTAGCATCCAAACTGGGAGAGCACTGCTGCTGGCATCCAGCCTGCTTTGTCTGTCACACCTGTCTTCAGCCCCTTGTGGATCTCATCTACTTCTGCCGGGATGGGAAGATCTACTGTGGACGGCATCATGCAGAGTTCTTCCGTCCACGCTGTGCTTCATGTGATCAGGTATGCACCAAAAGAAAATCTTCATGAGACAATGATACTTCTGCTCTTGTAAATGAGTGAACTGTTATACTTAATTATGGCAACTTCAAGGCACTACTGTACAGTTGTGATAGGCTTAAGCAACTAGCTTGGCTCTGGACAGGGCTAGTTGCAAAGAAATAAACAAACCCAGAAATCTTCCCAGGGACTGCAGGGTTTCTTGCCATTCACTGCCTATAACCAGCCCTTGGAAGAACTCTCAGACTGAAGAGTCTTTCCACATTTCATGCAAAAAGCAATGTGGCATCCTGGAGACTAACATTAATTGTGGGATAAACTGCTATAGGTGAAAAATGTCATCAGCTATATAAAATGTGTGGTGGGGATATTAAAGACTTAAAGTTAATACTGTGTATTCTGCAATCATAATATGCAGATAAAAGATTCTGGTTTCCAATAGCACAAATGAGGTTTCAGTGCTCTGTACAGTTCCTGGACTCTTCCCACAAATAGCAGATGCAAATTATATATCTAATATAATCTGATCAGATAAGGTCAGTCAAATGCTTTTTAAAGCACACTGAGGAATATTCATAGCTTTTACTAAACAGAGCAAATTTTAAAGCAGGCAAGTGACTGGAAATCAACCTGTTGTAACAAAGTTTTGTAGACTGTACCTGTGTGTAAGAAGCCAGATGGACTCTAAATATAACAATGTGTGCTTCCATTTTGTGTTTTGGTGTGTGCAATCTGGGCTATCATTCTGTCTCTTCAGTTGATCTTCACCTTGGAGTGCATGGAGGCTGAAGGCCTATGCTGGCATGAAGAGCACTTCTGCTGCCTGGAGTGTGACTTGCCCCTGGGGGCACGGCGGTATGTCATGAAGGGTGGCCAACCCTACTGCTGTGCCTGTTTTGAGAGTCTTTATGCAGACGTCTGTCAAACCTGTGGAGAGATTATTGGTAGGTCCTGGGTGCTCCTATGGCCTTGAAAAAAATGTTGAATGCACTATATCTGCAAGCACTCTACTTATAAGAGGCATAGAAGCTATATGATTTTGGCCTCCATCAACTGAATGAATTTGTGAAAACCCTGGTTCTGCATTTCCCCCCTCAAGAACTTAGCAACTGGATCAGATTAACTCGAAAAGCTGACTCATGTCAGTTCATCACCACCCAGGTTCCCTTTCAAGAGTTTGAAGTCCCATCTGTCCTTTCTCTCAGGACTACTGGTAGACCATTTCACAACATAATGGAATTCTATGAACTTGTACTACTATCCTGGCTATTGCAATACAGCAGGGTTGAAGGGCTAAAATGTAAGAATTATCTTGCAAAAAAGATTCAATAGATCCTTCTCCTCAAAGTTGGGGGATGAAAACAAAGGATGGCTATGTAAAATAAGCAGCTTTCTTCTATGGAGATCAGTTTAGCTCAGTAGTTCTCAACTTGGGGGTCGGGACCCCTTTGGGGGTCGCACGACACTTTCACAGGGGTCGCCTAAGACTCTCTGCATCAGTGTTCTCCATCTGTAAAATAGATACATGCTAGGGTTGGGGGTCACAACATGAGGAACTGTATTAAAGGGTTGAGGCATTAGGAAGGTTGAGAACCACTGGTTTAGCCACTTCTGGAGAGTGAGCACTAGGATTAGACAAACTTTAGCTAGTAGCTACAAGAGCTATCAATGTCAGACATTCTACATGAAAGTATCTGATTGCAGTTTTATTGCATTGTGTATTAGATGTCTCCTCACTGTACTGATTGTATTGACTTACTGGTGGTGGAAAGTGCAAACTTATGATGACCCCATAGGGTTTCATCATACAGAGATGGTTTGCTATTACCTGCCTCAGTATAGCAACCCTGAGCTTCCTTGGTGGTCTCCCATTCAAATAATGGCATACCTGGGGGGGGGGGGGGCTTGAGGAGGCTCAAGACATGGGATCCACTTGCCTGAATCCCATGGGGGGCACATTTGGCCACGCGCCCATCCTGCTCACGCCGCTTACCCGGCTCACTCACTTCTCACCTCCTTCCTGCTGTAATGCTTCTCAGCACTGCAGTGGGGCAGAGCAGCCTCTACTGCCTCCCCCTTATGTGCCATTGTCTCCTGGAGCTGGCAGATTTGCACTAAGGCCCCAGTCTCTCTTCCATGCCTGAACTGGCTCTCCTGCTGTGTGTGTGTGTGGTGGGGGCACTTTTTAATGGTATCACCCTGCATCCAAATACTAGCCTGGGCCATCACTTCTTTGCTTCCAAAATTTACTGAGTTCAGGCTAGTCTGCATCATCCAGTACTGAATTAATATTATGGAATTGAGTCTTAGTGAGAAAGGTATCAGCAAATTGCGTGGTTAGCTCCAGGCAAGTTTAAGGAATTATGTCTAGAAATTGAAGCCTGGATTAATGTACAGGTGGCTAAAGAGCTGCTTAGGAGCCTCATGACACAGAGTGATAGGCTCCAGTAATACAGTCAAAGCTCTGCTCACAATCTGAGTTCCCCATAGAAGTCAGATTCAGGTAGTCAGCTCAAAGTTAACTCATAAGAACATAAGAACTAGCCTGCTGGATCCGACCAGAGTCCATCTAGTCCAGCATTCTGCTACTCGCAGTGGCCCACCAGGTGCCTTTGGGAGCTCACATGCAGGATGTGAAAGCAATGGCCTTCTGCTGCTGCTGCTGCTCCTGAGCACCTGGTCTGCTAAGGCATTTGCAATCTGAGATCAAGGAGGATCAAGATTAGTAGCCATAGATTGACTTCTCCTCCATAAATCTGTCCAAGCCCTTTTTAAAGCTATCCAGGTTAGTGGCCATCACCACCTCCTGTGGCAGCATATTCCAAACACCAATCACACGTTGCGTGAAAAAGTGTTTCCTTTTATTAGTCCTAATTCTTCCCCCCAGCATTTTCAATGAATGCCCCCTGGTTCTAGTATTGTGAGAAAGAGAGAGAAATTTCTCTCTGTCAACATTTTCTACCCCATGCATAATTTTATAGACTTCAATCATATCCCCCCTCAGACGTCTCCTCTCCAAACTAAAGAGTCCCAAACGCTGCAGCCTCTCCTCATAAGGAAGGTGATCCAATCCTTCAATCATCCTCGTTGCCCTCAGCCTTCCATCCTTTCAAGGTCGGTAAAGTCTTGTGGATAAAGTGTAGATGACTGGAGAAGGCAATAGCAAATCACCCTATAAACATAGTCTGCCTCCTAAATGTCATGTGATGGGTCAGTAATTACCTGGTGCTTGCACGGGACTACCTTTACCTTTAAAGAGCTGTTGCTACTCTTAACATTTGAATCCTAGGTTTCCCTCTCTCCATCTCCACATTTTTTTCCATTAAACTGCGAACCAGCAACATACCCTAGCAAGGATAACATGCTTAAGTGATGTGTTAAAGCACTTCAGCAGTAGATCCTAGATTTAACATTCTCTGTTAATATTACATTACTCTTGTCTGGCTTTCCCCACCTCTCACAGGTGTTGACAGTGAACAGGCCACCCTCCAAGGTCAGCACTGGCATGCCAAAGGCTCCTGTTTCTGCTGCAGCCTTTGCCAGAAGGCTTTATTGGGCCAACTAATCACAACTCGCCATGGCCTCCTGTTTTGTTCTGAGGCCTGCAGCTTGGAGAAGGAGTCAGTGCTCTCATCCACAGGCTCAGATTCCTCAGACTCTGCTTTCATCTCAGCACCTTCCCCGGACTCCACACCCATATCTAGAGCCAAGAACAACAGCCTGAGTTGCTCCTTTGCAGCTACAAGAACCAACAGTGAGCCTCGTGCGCAAACAGCAGAAGAAGGTAAGGTCTTCAGAAATGGAGAGCAAGAGAGATCCCTCATACAAATGGGAGGCTCCTTAGTATCATGTCTTACATCCCTAATTATCAGAAGGATCCAGCGTTTAGGCTTCTGTTGATGCTTAACTGTCAAATTTCATTAGTTTGTATCAGTTAGCAGCCTAAGCTCAAATGATAGGAGAGGCTTGTGTTTTATCTGAAATTTTTATTTTGAGTTGATAAAGTCTGTACACCATACATCCATTGTATTTATATGGGAAAAAACCCTCCTGGAAATCAGGATAGTACCTCACAAAAGAGCCTTGAGAAATAACTCCTGGAAAGGAGATGGTACCACAACTGCATCCAGATAGTACAACCAAAACATGCGAACTTGGCCTTGCTGTGAAATTGGGAGATGCTGTGGAAGTCTATGGGACAGGCAAAATTATTTGATACTAGCAGCTCTGTACTTAACAAGCTTTATCCAGTAGACAGAGACGTTTTCATTCTTTCCCCTCAGTCACAAAAAGGCTTCATACATCTGAAAATTCCTTGTTCCTCCTTCCAGAGTTCACTAGCCAGGAAGAGGAAGTTGTTTTCAGGGACAGATCAGCCTCCCCTGAGTTTGATGAACTTCAACCACCAGCTGATTCTCCACATCCCCTGGAAGCAGAACAGAGCTCCATCCAGGACAACATTCTCCCAGAAGCATCCTGGAAACAGATTGGACACCACCACTCTAGAAGCGGTCCCTCCACAGCTTTGGATGCATCAGCATTGATCACGGACTTTCCAGAAAGACTGCATGAAGCTAGCACTGTTGAAATAGAACCTGTGCTGGAACAAGAAGACACTCTGTGCCCTACTTGTTCATCCTCTTCAGATTCTGACTCTGAGCCAGAAGGCTTCTTCTTTGGGACACCGATCCCAAAGCCCAGGGCCAGGCAACTTTCTCCCCACACCGTGGAGCAGCAGACACTTGGTAAAGGAGGAGGACAGGCAGCCAGAGCACAAGCAAGCAGCAAGCATTGCAGTATCTCCTAGCTCCTGAAGGAAATTACCAGAGACTTGGAAAGAGTCAGGCAAAAGAAGAAAAGTGGGTAGCATCAAAAGCAGACAATTATGTAGCAAGGTGTGAATAAAGGACAAGAAAAGTCCTCTTCCTACAAGTACAAAGAGAGAGATTTAACAAGTCCAGGCTAGTTAACTCAGGAAGGAAAGGTAGTGTGTGTGTTTTAACAACAGACAAGGAAAATGGGACATTCAGGGGTGCAGAGTTTGCATTTCCATAGTTCATTCAGGCTGTCCAGTTCAGAGTTTTCCAAAAACTTCACCCATTAATTTTTTTTTTAAATGCACACAAAGTCTGCTACTGTTTCTGCCACAATGCTTACTTTCTTTGGACATAATTTAACAATAGTCAGGACAAACTAACTGAGGAGGGAAAAACTGATAGAAATGAACACATACCCCTCACATTATTGAGGTTGTGGTGGTGGAACAGAATGAACATTTATTTGAAATGTTTTATCCACTTGCCCAATATTTTGTTAGAGTGAATGCCTGCAGAAACTGGGGAACACAATTTGGGAGGCTTTGGGCCCAGCTTTTTTTTTTAGTTTTGAACTATGACAGTTTGCCTCTGTGACTGGAAATTCTCTGCTGCTCCCTGCTGGCAGCTGCAAGTGTATTTTGAAGCAGCCTCATTCTATATTGCATTCCACCAAGAGACAGTGGAGACAAGAATAATTCCAGTACTTCTAGAGTCTTGCACCTTATATTCTGGTTTCTTGGTTTATTCTTACTTTGCAAATATCTACTTGTCACATATAAATATGGCTTAAAATCTAGTCCTTAAGATTTGTCAGATTCCATACAGCAGTCAGTTTTTCTTTTTCCATTTCTGACACAAACTTGAGAAACCAGAAGCAGACTCTATCCTGTTGTGTGGTCTCCAGTCAACCATTTAAATTTCCCTAGTAGGATCACTGATTTCACCTCCTGTCCACCTTATGTGTGTAAAGTGCTGTCAAATTGCAGCTGACTTATGGCAAATTAGTAGGGTTTTCAAGGGAAGGTGGTTTGCCATTACTTTCTTCTGCATAGTGACTCTGATATTTCTTGGTAGTCTCCCATCCAAGTACGGGCAAGGATGGACCTTGCTTAGCTTCTGAGATCTGATCAGATAAGGCTAGCCTGGGACATTCATGTCAAAGCACTGTCCATCTTAGACAATACTAAAGTTAACTACCAACGGTCAATATAGCACCAGACAGTAGTTTGTTGTTGCTCAAATAGCTCTCTCCAGTTCTAGTTAATCCATACTTAAAAATTGTAGTAACTCATTGAGAACACGTAAAATGACAGATTCATATAGACAGGTCATTTATGTATGATCTCCAAGCACAACACAGCCAGAGTGAAACAGATCCTCCTGGAATATAAATGCACAGGATATGTTTCAGTGCAGATTGATCCTTGTACCCCTTTCCTCAACATTCTGAATAAGCCCCTAGGCCTCTGAATGTTTCCTTGCTTACTACCAACTCAGCTTCCCAACTTACATGTATTCAACACGGACAGAGAGAATAAATAGATTAATGATGCCCCAATTTCCTTATTTGAGTGTATGACTTGGCAGCTGTAATAGGATGCTACAATATTACAATTTTATCTATAATTGTCGGATCACTTAATAAAGGGGAGGCACAATCACAAATAAAAGCCACTTCAAAAAATGCATTGTTTTCCAAATTTTATTATTTGTTTAAAAATCTAGATTTACCTTCAAGAAATGGGTTAAGAACTTCCTGAAGGGACTTCTTCACTGGACTGAAATTTTCCCTCTACATGAGGGAGTAAAAATTATCAGACTTAGTTATTGGGAGTCTTGATTCCAGATCATGGGGCAAACCTTTCTAACAGGTAGCCCGACCAGGGCAGCATGCCAGAAGCCGTTTACTACCCTAATCTCAATTATTCCTTCCCAGGCATTACTAACCTCTTCAGAAGTCTCTAGGTCAACCCTTTACAAGGACCCACCATAGCACTTCTGTACCAAAGAGGGATCTTCTGCCCCCACCCCTCATCTTTTTGTTCAGCTGTACAGCAACAAGGGTCCCAAAACTTTCAGCTGCTGCTTCCACCACCTGTAGCCACTGCAGTCCAAACTCCAGGGCTTCTCATCTCCATTCGATAGTGTGTTTCACAGAGGAGCCTTCTTCAGTGTTTTACCCCTTGTTAAAATACAAATCTCTGGCAACTTCCCAGCCCTTTGATTCTGATCTCCAAAACGCCTTGGCCACACTGACCACCAGATCTTCTCATTATGCCTTTTCAGTGGGTCTCAGATAAGTCATAGTCATCAATGAAGTTCTTCAGCATGCTTTCATAGTAATCCCCAACATTTCTTCCAGTGCTTGCTCCATGCAGGGCTCCTTCTGCAATAGCATGGTGGCCTCCACAGCAAAATATAGTACAAAGTGCAGATAGTCCTAAAGGAAAGAGGCTGGTGTCAAGAAATAGAGTCTGTGTAAACCTGACGTTTGAGGACCTGCCTCTGAAGATCACAGCTCTTTCGATATAGTAGCTGAGAATAAAAATAGTCTTGATGGTGCTAAACACTGGTCATGGCAATACTAAAGAGTACGCAGAAAGCACAAAACATATCACACTAGAAACAGGTAAGCAATATAGTTATGAAGATTAATGCCATTTGAGTAGTAGCTTTTATGAAGTGTTGGATTTTCCATTAAAAATCCACTATATTTTATGTTTCTGTAACTGCAGGGCATAAGTAAAATATCTCCAATCATCTTGTCAGTCACTATCCAGTTTTCTAAAAAGATCATTTCAGTACCTGGTTGTAGGTGAACTGAAGACTCGTTCTGTGGTATACATTGTGGACAGGAAACCAGAAGAAGATAGTTATTTCAGATTAATGGTACAGCAGAAATTACTTATCTTTGAAAAACCACAACCCTAGACTAGTGATAGACTTATTTCCAAATCTTCATTCAGGTTTGCCCCTACCTCCAACATCTTTACTAAGGCTCATTTTGCACATGCAGAATAATGCACTTTCAAACTGCTTTCAGTGCTCTTTGAAGCTGTGCGGAATAGCAAAATCCACTTGCAAACAGTTGATAGTGGTTTGAAAGCGCATTATTTTGCGTGTGCGGAAGGGGCCTAAGCCTCACACACACTCCCGAAAAGAGATCATTTCCAGCTTCTCATGGAGCCTGAAGAGGAATATTCTAACAAATCCCACACTGGATTGAAAGCTCTGGTTTTACCAATTGCTCCTTATTCTTTTGTTTTTCAAAACATGCATCAAGGCACGAAATATCGGGGAATTACTCCCAACTGTCTTTCCCCAGATTTGTTTTTAATCTTTAATCATACTAATACACTATAACACTCATTTCCCCAGTGAATGGCCCACTTTTATTTTCATATATGCTCCCTCCAGATTGTGACCAAATATATACTACAAACATAATAAAGGATTGCAAAGATCTTTCTGATATTTATAGTTGTATCTTGACCCAATACTTTGCATACCTCATGTCTAAGCCTGTTTTTAGCAGACAGGCTCAAGCCTGGAGCTCTGGCCCGAATTAAGACCACTGCATTGACACAGCCTAGTGGTCAGAGTCAAAAGTATGCTCTTCTGAAAGTATTATAAGACCTGTTGTATAGGTAGGATTTCTAAATCAAAGCTGGAAGTGATGTCATTGCACAAGGGCCACAGATTGCCACCTCTGAACCTGCCTCCCTAAAGCTCTTGCCTGTTGACAGGAGGTACCTGGCAACCCTAACCCTAATATGGCTATTTCCATATGGGTCACATGACAAAAACAAATCTGCATTCCAAGGGTTAGAACAGGGGTCTGCAACCTGCGGCTCTCCAGATGTTCATAGACCAATTGGCCATGCTGGCAGGGGCTGATGGGATTTGTAGTCTATGAACATCTGGAGAGCCGCAGGTTGCAGAACCTTGGGTTAGAAGAAGGAGCTGCTAGGATGGGCAGGGGGAGGAAGGAGGCAAAGTTGGTAATAGCTAGGATCCAATACTTGGTATCTGGCTGCAAATGCACGGCCCAGGAATCAAACTAATTTTATAATCCAGTTGCTACAAACGCCTGATGAAACTGACACCATTTACTTAGCTATGAAGATCTTTGATTACTCTTTCAAAACCAATGGTTGGAAGAATCTAGACAGAGGAGCTTATTTTAAATCTTCCTCGACAATTCAGAGTACAGTTTTAGAAGTTTTTGTTTTCTTTTTAAACTTTTTCCATGACAGATAATTCTTTTGAGTATTAACATTCTTTGGAAATTTTGGGACCAATTAAACTTGTACACATCAATAGAAGAGGTCTAGTGTGTGAATTCTTAACTGTTTCAATACACTTCGTAGTACAGGAGTTGCAAGTATGCTGCCATCTGCAGGATTTAGGTTATTAGCAACTGTTGTATTCTAAGTTGGGAACAAACACCATCTGTCCTTGGAAAGGGTAGCGTGCTGATGACATCCAGGTTTACCTTGCTGTAAGTTGTACTAAGATCTTGTAGTCTTGCTGTTTAATTATGCTGTGAAAACATTGTGTGAGTTGTGGGCTTGGGTTAGGGTTAGGAGGTAGGGCTTTGGAAAAGTAACTGATGGTTTAGCTCACTACATCTGTATGCTCGTTTTGCTCCAAACCCCAGACCCTCTATCTGCACTTTAGATATGATGGGGTAAGATTTAAACGAATGGGTGGTCTTGTTGCCATTATCAGGGCTGCTCACTGTTGGGAGATCTGCTGTTAGCATTATAACTGAAAAAAATACCCAGGCACCATCTGTTCTTAGAAAGGGTCCAGAAGAATGGTGACCTTCAAAATTTAAGCTGAGGGACATAGTTTGTGACCAATAATATCACTGAATCTTATGGCAACTTAAATGGCAATGACTTTTGCGCAAAAACATCCTCTACTCAAGAATTTATACCAGTATCTCAGTTATTGTGACAGCTCTCTATCCATGAAAAGAAGCCTAATTGCAGACTACTAGTTGGCAGAGTAGGCATTACCCAAAGTAGGTAGTCTCCATTTTAGTTGGGGGAATTAGTTGTAATTTTGAGAACTCTCCAGGCCCCACCTGGAGGTTAGCGACCTTATGGCATCATCACTTACACTAAAAATGGCATAGTTTATTTCACACACACCTTCCAGTAGGATAGTGGAGTTTGTTACAGCAAAGCGAAAAAAGGGTCTTGTGGCAAGTTGACAGACTAACAGAATTACTAAAGATAATTTCCGAGGGTCTAAGCTTTTGAGAGTCAAAGTTCCTTTGGTATCTGATAAAAGGAGCTTTGACTCTGGAAAGCTTACACCTTTAAAATCTTGTTGGTCTCCAAGGTGCGACTGGACTCCACTCTGGCAGATTTATTAAAATATGCAACAATTATAAGATTTAAGGAGCCACAAAGTTCACGTTCTCTTTATTTGCTTGTATTAAGGGGGAGGGGAACGTTATTATCGTACCCCATTCTCGTCATAAGCAAGCGACGCAGTCCCTAATACGTACTTCCTACCCTGTGGGCGCTTTGGTCATTGGCCCTCTTCGGTACATCCAGTATAATTGATTACGTAACAAATGTAGTGGTGACGTGCCATGGTTTTAAAGGAGCGAGAACTCGGTAAAGCGAGAAGAACGCGCGCATCCAAAAAAGCGAAAACTGCAATTCAGATATGCACACCTTTCTCTTTTCGCTTCACGCTACCACTACATTTGCTACGTCATCATCCCCAAAGGCGAAAACATTTTTTTATCTTTATGGCTCCGCATTTGGCGAGGAAAGAATTCGCTGCATTAACCAATCCCTTCATTCACCAGTGCCCTCCTCCTCGTAGCTCAGCTAGGAAGTGACGCGCGGAGCTTTACGGAAGTGACGTTTGTTTCAGCGCCAATCTGAGGGCAGTTCCTGCCTAGAGGATCACACGCGACTGGCATTGAAGCGACAGGCATGGCTCCGCGGGGACAGGCGGGGGTGAGCGGAGGGTCTTCTGGTGCGGGGACTCCCGAAGGGCTGCGAAGCTGGGTCCGGGGGGCCTATCGCTTCGCCACTGACCGCAGTGATTTTCGAAGGTGGGTTTTGCTTTTAAACTTTCGTTATTTGGTCTTTGCCGCTTCCTAAAATGTGACCCTCTGCGGATTTTAAAGGGCTTTCGCAATGGGTCGCAAATGGGGAAAGGGTAACCTATCAATTTCGCCGAAATCTGGCAGCCTAAACAACTGACTCCTGTACCAACTTAAAAGTTTTATTGTCGCATAAACTTTTGAAACTCACTTAAGGAAAGGGATGAGGTGTAATCGCATTTATCAGAGGTTGTTAGGTAAAATATGCATACAAACATGGCCGCATTTAGAAAAAACGCTTCTAGAGAGGCTGTTACAAAATGCTCAAAGATCAAGCGAGATATGCATGTCAGGAATCAAAATCATCACCTGCATGGCACATAGAAATAGAACATAGATCTGATCAGGTGTGAATGAAGAACTGTAGCATGCTTTAAAACAATTTCTGGGTCCATTTTTTCCACCACCCACTTGGAGGGGGGGTGTATTTAGAATGGGGATATGTTTATCTTTGTATTTAGCATGCGGTAATTGTGCTTTCAGTCGCCTGTCTCTTTTTGTTTGTTTTTTTTAAGTGTTTTTATTGAATATATATAACATTTAACATAATAAACAAACAAACAAACATATAATAACAAACATAGGATATATAACTGTCCAGTTATCTCCGTCTTAATACCAACAATTGTATTTCCTTGTATATGGTATTACCAATCAGTCTTTTTTTTATAGATAGAAGCTTGGAAATTATATTATTAGGTTATTTTCCTTTTACCCTTCACAAATTACTATCTTTGTATATTTCCTGTTTCTCTCTCTATACATGACAGGGTTATTATTAGTATTATCTATTATCTATTGTGCCTGTCTCTTTTTGTATTGTCGTCATTCTTGTCTCCTGCCAATCTTTATCAAGTTTCCTGAGGCTGCAGGAATGCCAGGTAGTCGCATTCTTCTTCAGCCTACCCTTTATGCTCATTCTTCCTTATTTCTAGTGTGAGAAGTATTGAAAATTGGTATATATCTGAGGCTCCCACATACAAACCTGTTTGTAGAATCCTGTGTTTTGCTTCAGCAATTGTAGGACCAGGCTTGCAAATTGTTCTGATTGGATCGTTGAACCAGTATGTTGTAACCCAGTAATCTTCAAGTGGATCGTGAAGCTCTACCTACAGGATCATAAGCACGTACAAACCGCTTTTTAAATATATTGGTTTTGGGGAAGATCTGGTGCGTATACATATAGTGCAGACGCACTATGCCTCCTGCTCCCTTTGTACACACACTAAAAAGAGCAGCAATACAGCGAGGCAAGGTCAGTCAATGGAGGGGGATGAATTGTCTGTTTAAGACATGTGCAAGACTGGTCCCTCCTTTTTCCTGTCACATGACTTCATGCCGTATGCTTGTCCCATAAGGGATCTCATGCTGACACTTTGTGATGAATGTGTGTCTCAGTTGTGGATAGGTTGAAAACAACTGTTGTCATTTAATTAAGGACTTTTTCAGAGTAGCTGAAATAATTTATCTGGTCCTAGATGCCAATAATCAGTATTAAATAATTTTAAGTTAAATTATGATGATATTGAACTGTGAATCTGTTGCCATTCAAAACACAATTTTTAGTCACCTTTTATGAATGTGTTGATCTAATTTGGTCACTATAGCTCTATTCTTCTGTATAAACAGTGGCTTTGTTTTGTTCAGAATTGTTGTTTGTTAAACAAAAAATTTGCTACATTTTTTTTAGAAAAATCACCTTATTTCTGAAATGTATGTGAATGAACAGAAAACTGATTAATGTCTGCAGTTCCTAATGCAGATTTTATCTGATATGGGGAAACTTGAGACCTGAAAGAATGCTAGGTTCTGTTTATCACTCCACTTGATCATAGTGTTACATTTTTTATAAGATAGTTAATATAGTTGTAATAGCTGATAATAAACAATAAGCTGCAGGAACAAACAACTATATTCCACCATGTATACTTTTTTGGCTAAAACAGAGGAGGGAGGGAAATATAAAGTGGGTTCTAACGAGCAGGTCTTTTCCTCTGCAGGTAGCAAAGAACTGTGCATCCCCCTCCCGTGCAGCTTTGGCATCTGCTTGGCCATTAGGAAGACTGGCTGTGATTGATTATGTGTCTGTCCTTACAATTATTTATATTTGGCATTAGCATTCTTAGGTAGGGAATTCTCCGGCAGTCTTGCGTGGAAGGAACAGTGATAGCCACTAATTATTAAACCTTCTTTGAATTTGTTTCAGGAACCTCATAGTTAACCTGGGCCTCTTTGCTGTGGGAGTTTGGGTAGCCAGAAACTTAACAGATATCGATTTGATGGCACCGCAGCCCATTGCGTAACAGGAGGTGAGTAGCCAAGATTATGTAGGTAATTCATCTCCTCACATTAATAGTTAATTGAGGTCTTGAATAAATGGGATAATTATGTGTTCTGGCAGTTATAACTTCCCAAAATATGAGTGATTTGGGTAGATTCTTAGGTTCCAAACGCAGTTCCGCAGGCTAGGCTATTATGGCTCAGATTTTGGAAGGACTGAGTGTTGTCCCCTCCTTTAGCTCTGGGTCAGTATCCCCAATGACAGCATATCACAGTGTTGTCTCCTTTCTTAGAATGGTCTTGAAACATTCATCTGCAATTTCTTCATATTAGCCTAATATTACTTTCCACAGTATTTGTTCCTGAAAGGGTGTGGAATTATGTAAAGCACACATATTATTTTTTATTGCTCCATCCTACAAATCCTCTCCAAATGCATGAATCACTAAGTCACTACTAGGTTTGGAAGCTGAGAAAATGAAGTCATATGTGTTTTATGGCCCCATCCCAAAGGTTTGTGTGTGAATCTGCCTGTGGGAGTGGTGCCTGGCTGCTCCAACATATTTGCCTTCCCCAGGGTACTTACCCTGGTGGAGGAGCGAGATCACTGGTGTGTGGCTGCCACCACCCTCCTTAGCAGTGGAACGTGGTGCAGGATAATGAACAGTATCTTTCTGCTGCCAGCACAGTGGGGACATTTCTGTGGGAGTTGGCTCCCTCCCAGCTTTTCGCTGCCTTGTTCCAGTGGCTATTCATTGAGACTTGTGCCATTGAAAAGACAGCGTAAGTCTATAGAGTTCCATAGAGGCTTCTTGGCGGCTGGGGGGCGCTTTTTTTTAACTTTCTCAGCCTTTTTCTCTTCCCTTCCCCATGCCACTGGGAAACCCCTCTGAGAGTGGCTGCCTGCGTGGCCACTTGGATGGGGCTGCCCAGCACTGACATTTTCCAGACAAATTTACATGGCAATTAATAGCTAAAAATGTTAAAATAAACATGGGGTTACACAAAATTCTTAACAGTTGATGCTGGATTATGCTTTTTTTTGGGGGGGGGGGGAGAACCAGGAGTTGTCTACTTCTGCAGAACAGTATCAGTTTAGTTCTCTGATTCTCATACTACTTGATTACAGATGAAAAGGAAGTAGATCTTCATGAAGTCTGAAGATTTTTCCTCTTGCTGTATGACCAAATGTGCTCGGTCATTGCCTTGGATATAGCTGTGGTGTTACCTTCCTGTTCTAAAGAATCAAGGCAACAGCAGTTCTTGAAGTCTAATCTGAATAAGGAGGATTGGGAAAAAACATTGTAACGACATTGTATATACATTTACTTTTGGTACATTAAATACGTGTTCTTGGGAATAGTGCTTGATTCCAGGTGGCAGTCTAGCACCATGCTGAATTTTGCCAGAAGTTTGTTATTTAAAATATGTTAACTTTTGCAGATTAAATTAACTTCTGTACTAACAGTTTAACAGAGTCTGAACTGATATATCAAATAAAGACATGCCAGTGCATTTATCTTTTTCTTTTTAATAGGAAATTTCAGCTTACAAAAACAAGGTAAAAAGAGTAAAGATTTACAAAAATCATAAAAACATGATTCATATTTCACACTCAAAGAGGAAGTAACAAGCCCAGTCCCATGTGTTTAAGGAGGACATTAGCTAGTCATAGGGAAAATACATTTTTAAAGGCCCAGGTGAGCCTGAATTATGAACAATTTTCTGCCAGCATAAAGGTTGTATGGTGCTATGGATTATGATTGTATGACCTGTGTGGAAAATAAACTGTTTAGTGTTGCATAGCATTTCAATGCCTTAGATTACTTTCTATTGCCTTTGAAGTTATAGGAAATTTGTTGCTAATGAAGTATTGTAAAATAGGAATCAGGATGCTGTTTCTTTCACAGAAGAATACCATTACAATTAGCCTCTTAAAGTTCCTTATAACAATAGGATGATTCTTCCTTTTCAAGATGATTATTAGAGCCATTTTTCTTCCTGGGAGGGGGATGCTAAATAGACGACTTTATGTCTACTTAAGACTTCATATTTCACCACAGGGAATAAGAGAATTGGTCCTACTAGGATGAAATCTGCTTGTCATGAACAGTTATATTATTTGCATGAAAAGAAACAAAAAAATGCACCTTGAAAAAAAAAAGAACCAATAATTTCTCTTGGACAGATATTTTCAGTCTGCTGCTTTACATTTGTTGCATGATGGTTGGTCGATGTATATTTACAAACTCTGAAACCCAGCAACATATGAAAGAGCAGTAGCTGACTTTAAAAATATATATTGCCTAATAAAGGTGTGTATTTGTGTAAAAAATGTGCTGAGTTGGCATGAGTCAGCTGTGGAGTAAGAACAATCAATATCCTCTCTAATAATAATTATAAAAAACCACACACACACCCCGAGCCTTGTAAGCAGAGATAGGTTTAGTCCCACTGCCAGTGTGCAAAGTCAGTCTGCTTAAGTAATTACACTGTTCCCTAGATGAAATGTGACCATGGACATTTTTGTCAAAGTTCTACAAGTCAATAGTATTCTTGTGAATTTAACTTTCCTTCCCCCCCTACCCCCCCAAGATAAATGGTGTAGACTACTTTTCCAGCAAATTAAAAATGCATGGCTTTAAAGAATTTTTGTAAATTATTGTAGTACTTCTATGGAACCTTCTGTTGTGGAGTTGGGGAAATGTTACAGGAAGGTTCTGCCTCTTCAGAAGAGTTCTGCTGGCCTATCGTTGTACCCATTTAATTCTGAAATTACTTTTCCAAGCTCTCTAAAGATAATAGGACTTTTTACAGTGTTTGAAGATGAAGTAATCTGTTTTCTGCCAATTGCATTTCCAAATTAACTAGGCTAGCACTCTAATTTTAAATAATTGTGTTTGTTGGACAGTGGTACAAATCATGCCTGATTTCTATGCGTATTATATTTGTTTGAGCTTGTGTTAAATAAGGTTCTGCTGCACTTAAGATGTAGTTCTAACATCCAACACTGCCTCTGAAAATTTCACTAAGCAAAGCACTCCAATAACAAACTTTTACAGTTCAGTGATATAAAATTTCTAATCCAACCTTGCCTTAAAAACTAGGAGAGGACTATTTATTCTTGTTGTCTATGCATATGTTGGAGTATTTCAGTTGGAGGTAGCTGGCAAGTCAGTGGACTCAGAAATAAGATGCAGCAGCAACTGAGGGAGCCAGATGGCTTTCTTGGTCGGTGGTGGCAGCAGCAGGGAGGAGGCTACAAACTCAGATCTATTCACCTTCCTCTACAAGGCCTGCCATTAAAAGCATCAGGTACACTCCCTTATTGCGGAACTGCATGCCGTGGCTTCAAGCATGCATTCTATATAGTTTGCCCCGGTTTTACATGTGGGATTCCTAAGTTACAAAATAGTTTTTGACTTGAATACAATAACATTGGATGCCAAAATGTTAAATTCATTATTCAGTCTAATAATGCATGTTTTCATAAAGCAGACTTACCAACTGACTGGGTTTTAAACAATTTGTAGAAGTTGCAAGACCTGCTTACTTGATTCAAGGTTGGTGGTTACAATAATGAGAATATCCTTTAATATCCTTTAAAACCATTGAAAGGTAGCAAGGGAACTGAGCTGCCTTATACCTGTTCTTTCCCCTCCTGTGCTGTACCCTATTCAGAATAAAGATGACAGGAGATTTGTGAATTGATCTGCTGTTTCCTGGACTGTCTTCATTCTCAAATGCTCTGCTTGGGTCCTAGCCTTGGAGACAGCACTAAATAGGCAGTAGGACCCAAGCAGAGCATTCAGAACAGAGATGGCCCTGGAAATGGTGGATGAATTCACATATCTCCTGTCATCTTTATCCTGAACATGGTATAATTAGCAAGACACCCTGATATTCAGAAGTTACGAGTAGTACTTTTGCTTTATCCATGCTCTTAAACACTTGGTTTATATTCTTTCAATTAACTGTTCATTTTAAAATCCCTTTCCAGGTTACTGTATATTAAACATAAATGTTCTGTAAATGTACATGAAAGTAATTTGCTTTACTGAGAGTATGTTTAAATTTTCCCCCATACACCAATGTGACTTAAATGTATTGTCAACTTAGTCCTGCTGAGTTTGTTTGTGACTTCCTTCAGTAGATGCATATTGAAACACTACAACTGGGCCTACCGCTTGAAGTTGATATGCTAACACACATTCCTAGATACATCTCAGAGAAGGCGCTGGTTCTTATGTTAAAGAAGCAATATTCAGTAGATATTAGATTCTCTGCTAAGCACCTTTACAAAGTGAAATTTAGCTTCTCTAAGCCCAAGTGTGTGTGTGTGTGTGTATGCATGCAAATTTTCAATGCTGTAATCCAGGGGTCCCAATCCTTTTCAGCCTGCGGGCAAATTTGGAATTCTGACACACATGGTGGGCAGAAGAGCAAAATGATCACTGCAGAAGGTGGAGCCAGACACAGTGTTCAATAAAATAGTGTAGATCCTTGTGCTGTAGTGGCAGCTGCTGCCAAATAAAGCTTTACAAAAACCTGAACAGCCAATCAAACCTCTAGTAGTCTGTCAGAAGCCTTGCTGGTCAAAAGCCATACCTGGCCTGACCCTCTTCCTTAAAATACAGAAAATACAATGTGGTGCACCCCTGGCACCACATTGAGGATCCCCCCGACCTCTGTAGTAGTACTTTTGGAATGAAAATCGTTATCTTTCTAAGGCATCAGTGACTTTATCAGCCTTTTCTTTAAGTGCTGTTAAAAGGAACTCCAGGAGCTTTTTACCTTCCACACCACACACAGTACTTAGAGAAGTAATTCTACTTTGAAATATTTACTGATTAAGATTTAATATATAAATTCAAATTATGATCTGCTTTTGAGCAAGTCATTTGCAAGATTAGAAATAGTCTTTAGACACACATATCAAGTTGCTGGTAGAAACCGTTTTTCCCATTCACATACAGATATGAAATGTAAAAAAGCCAGTGATACTAAAGATTCGGGAGAACAAAAAAAAACACTCCAAAAACCTTAAACTTATGTCCCATGCAAAATGTAATTAGATACAAGGCACCAATTTTTTCATCTTAAAAAATTTGTTCACAAAGCTTTATCGGTAGGCAAAACTAATTCCATCCCAACTCACTCCATTCATACAAATGATTTTCAGTCTGCTATACTATTTGAATGTGGCTGCAGTTTGGGGGTGGGATATTTGATAGTAAAAACCCACTTGCTAATTTTCTCTCAGACATACTTGGCACGCGCATACATACACAGCATATGGAATTTTACAATCAGAAAGAGGCCTTCTCTATATCAAAGTATATCAGAGAACATTTATGCTTTTTAAAAGTCTTGTGAGTCCATAGGACACATTTAACACCATTTCCATTTTTTTCTACATTTAAACATTTGGATGTGTAATGGTTTCCCTGAAGCTGACAAAAACATCTAGTTTGGAAGCAACACAAAATAACGTCACAATTTGACAGGGTAGTATGCTGGGCTATTGTCCTGCTTTATTTACTTGGTTTATAAAGTCAGTAACTTTCCCCCAACTATTATAGTGGGCCTCAAATGCAAAAAGATTTCATGAAACAATATAGTTTTTCCTCAAATTTTAAAGACTGAGATGAAATTAAGAAATACAGGTTGCAATTTAGTACTAAAGCTGTGCATGAAACTAAAAATAGGCCTGTGTGCTGCCGGGGTTACAAATACTGAGAACCATTCTCAAAAAAACCCCTTGAAGAGTAAAGATGGTGAGATTCAGGGTGGAGTGCCTTACTACACAACCTCAGGCTGACTCAATGCCAGCATCCTGATGAAAGGTCTTTCCCCACTCAGTCTTCCATTTGGCAAGGCAAGGAAACTCACAAGGTGATGTCATGGTACATGTAACTAAGCACAGGGAGAGCAGAAGAATTTGACAAAAGGATGCTCTTTTTGTCTGTTACAGGCAGTTTGTTCTCGGAAAGGTAAAAGGCAATAATATAGGAGCATTTATTCACTGCTTAAAAGACCTGTAAGTTTGGTCAGTGGCTCTTTGCCCTTTGACAGGTTGCAGAGGCCTTGAAATAATTGCACTGTTAATACAATACATAGCTTCTTATGATTCCTTGAAGAAAAGCCTGTATTTCACTGAATTGCCTTTTTAACTTTCCATAAACCATTTTAACTATGTGGGCAGAACTAGTTTTGCTCTTTTACAATGGTAACACTGTTATTACTTTTAAATGTAGTTAACTTTCTTCTAGTCTGATTCCCAGCATGTTTATTCACCATAAACTATTCTAAGGGTGGTGGGACTTGCCTCCTGGTAAACATGCTAGGACTGCAACTTTAAGAAAAGTAGAATCACTGAGGTGCTTTGAGGCCATACCATACCAGAATGTGTTCACTTGTAACCTTGTGCATGCAACCTTGCAGTTGAAACACTTCTCACTAATAAATGTCATCAGGATCAGGAATGATTACCCTTCACTTAACATATATGCAACATAAAATAGCTAAACATGGCTGGGAAAATTAGCATGGGAAGACATGGCAAATGTTTTACTCTGTTGGGTTTCTATTATAATAGCAAAAATGCAGCTCTCATGGGAAACCAGCTGTAATTAAATTTTCTGTCAACCAGGACACTTTAAAACAGTGTACAGCATATCAAGATTACTGCTTGCAGTAGACAGATATAAGAAGAAACAGCATAAAAATGCTATATGCTATCGCTTCCAAATAAAAGCTAATCATTAGAAATCTCACAGTGTTGGAAACAGCAAGCTTAATTCAAAAGTACAATTACTTCCCTCCCTACTACAGGAAATTTTAATTACATATTTTTCCACATTTAATGTTCCTTTGTTATTCATATGAGGTCACTAATATCCAAATCTGCTTGGGAGATATGATGCATTCATAGCTGCTACTATGTCACTCCACTCCAATATTGATGTCTCCCCTTTTTATGCATCTGATTTAGGTGTTATCCAAGTAGCAGGGTCATAAGCCTCCTTAACTGTGCCTTTACCAACACCTTCACATTGCAGACAAATATCACATGAGAGTAATCTACATAGTGTGAAAACAAAGCTTTACCAATTGATTTCTGTGCAGAAAAACACCACTAGGAAGGATGAGAGCAGGTGAGAGTTCTTTTTGGCAAGCTGATGATCTTAATAGTAAGAAATCTGGCTTTGTAGCAGCATTACTATATTATCATCGTTTGTATGGATTTTTAAAAATTTAAAATAGCATTAATGACAATACTGCTGCTGGACAGTTGGACTTCATTAACGAAACTTATTAAGGATGTTTCCAAATAAAAACTTTCCCAGTGTTCTGATCTACTGTACCCAATACTTGCAAACTACAGGTGGGCTGTTAAAATCTCTACTAGTCTAAACCACAGACCCATGGAATAAACATGTATGGCACAGTCCTATTCTACCTTTTCTCTCCACTTCCAGATTAGTGCTAAAGATGAAACTGGTTGTCTAAAAAAAGGCCTTAGATTTATTTCTTTTGTCATGAAGTTGTTAATGGAATGTAAATTGGTAAGAACAAACTGACTTTTCAGAAAGCATGTCTGTTCAGCCAAAAGGCTGAGAAACAGTAGATTTTAAAGAATGGGTAAATGTTAAGTACAGGAACACGTCTGAAAATCCTGGATATGCCAGATCCCTGCCCATCATCTAGCTTGTTATATATCCTCTACACACATGCTAGGATCTAAGATGCTTAATATTTATAGCAATTAGATCAATCTCCATTGGCTATATAAAAGGGCTTTGCCCATATTTTGCCAGGTTTAAACTGCCCCCTTTATGAGAAATTAGGTATTCCCTATTACAGCAAAGCTCAAAAAAACCCCTCCAAGCCTAGCTACAAAATCAACACAATTTATATATAATATCATGTGCTGTACCTTTGAATATACAATGTTTGTGTGTTTATAACTATCAATATTTCCAGATTTAAAAGCAGCAAGTTGCCCAGCTACACAGAAATCAGTGTTCAAGTATGTTCTTTCTGCAGTACTGTAGCAGCAGTAATCACAAAGATCAGCAATTGCTCCAGCCCTAATCCAAATTACTACAGATACCTTACCTAATAGTATTGAAAGCTCTGTCAGTGACTGCATGTCCTGTATGGGGATGCCACAACCTCACAGTACTGAGATAGCTGTTTGTAGTTGTATGCCAATTTTGACTCCATGAATATTAAAACTAGGGTGGTAGGATGAGAGGAGGAATACGATGAATACAATCCATCCTTAATTCAGAAAGGCCTTCTCCAATATGTGACTCTGACCCCCTGACCCCCAAAAAACTCCAGTAGTGGTGATTTTAAAGGGGAAGAAATTCAAGGCATTACCAGTCAGGGACTGTTTTCTTCTTTATCTGCATGATTACTGCTAAATTCCTGATCATCCTTCTCAGCACATGAGAAATAGTTAAATCATTGACTAAGAGTTGATATGTTATGATAGCAGTGACTGGGGGGAAAAGAATCATAATTCAGGAAACCTATTCTTCAACTGTGAAACTGAACTGATTCATATGACCAGTTACTTCATGGGGTGATCATCATATGATAGCTGACAATGAAAGCTTACAGAAAGCTTTGAAAAGTCCTACCTTCCACATAAATTGCTACAGTTGTCCCATGTGGAATGAGTGTGTTCAAACAAAGCTTGTGTCAGATTTTCAGTACTTCTTGTAAGGTCAAGCGGAGTTGTTTTTATAAATTTTAGCAAAGACCTAAACTGAAATATGTGAAATATTCCTAATATTCCAAAATAATTTCAGACTGCACCTGTTTCCAACAAACTAGAATGACTGCACAGGTATCAAAAGGACAGCACATTTTGCTCGAGTAAAAAAAGCTTACGGAGGTCTGGTACAGTACAACTCCATGTACCCAAGTTACGGTGATGGTGGAGTAGGGGTCAAGTTATTTACACCCAGAGGTGCAACAACTGTTCATCTCAACAAGAGGGCAAAGATTAAATGAAATTCTACTGTACCGATGCATTCTTCTGGAGGAATTTATGCATATAGCCAGTGCGATGGCTTTGTATCCTGGTTGTATTTTTCCATGCCACATTAGATTTTTCTTTTCAAGATGATAAATGGTCCAAGACATTGAGGGTGTTACTATTTCCCTTGTTTAGAAGAGGAAGGGATTAACAAATACATTTGTCTCTTTAAAAAAAATGTTCTGCTACAATCTCATAGAACAGAGTTGCACACAGTAAGAGGCCCACTTTTTGAGACTGTGGATCCAGATAATTCCTGCAGCAGTATTTGTTCCTGCCAATATGGGTGAAATTCAAAGGTTTTAAAAATTAACCAGCTGTTTGAGACAGTAATGCTTCCCTTCTGGGGAGTGTCAGTCTTCTGTCTTTTTCGTTGAGTTTGGACGGCACCTGAGCTTGAAGTTGTGTTTCTGAGATACTTACTTTGCCCTGCACAGTCCTTTGAGTATAAAAAAGAATGTAGGCCTGGGTTTTGCATACCTCCTCCACACTACATACATTCAGTTTGGAGTCATTGCAGTGGACCCAAAACCCTAAAAAGGAGTGAGAAAGTATGTTAATGCCAGAATCATATCCTGACTGTCTTTACAAATGTTCACAAACATTTTGGGAAGACTGTTCAAAACCTGTTATTTATTTATTTTTTGCCCTAGGACACTTAGAACCATGCAACTAGCTTTACAGACCCAACACACTTTCAGATATTTTTGCTTTAACATGGCAAGCAACTTTTAAAATTGAGGGAGTTTTATACAAGCACTTTGTGAAATGCCATGGTATCTGGTGTTCAATGAATATATTAAAAGTCTAGTTAGGCATGCCCAGCAGCTTAAACATGGCTACAAAGTGCTCTGGATCTCAGCCAGATACCACTGTGAGGTGTCAGTTTCTCAATTTTATAGTTAGTCTGAAAATTCATCCAAAAAGAACTGTATTGTGAAATATTATATTGACATTTTAAAGGTAGATACAAATACATTTCAAGAACAAAGGGCTGTATTTTTCTCCTTTCATGGTGGAGACCCCTGGTTTGAAGAAATCTGCTAGTTAACTTGAGAAGAATAAGCATTCAGCAAGGAATCAGATTAGTTCCATATAGTTGTGAGGAAAAAGAGGAAAAGAGAGAGAGAGAGAGAGAGAAATGGACATTTTTTAAAAAAGCAAGCAACACAAGTCAACTCCAAAGGGCTACAAGCAAGAGAAAATAATTTCCATTCCTACTGCTTTTAGCAGCTATACTACAAAACTGTAGAAAGTACAATTTTCAAGATGTTTTAAAAAATCAACAAGATGCAGTAAGTTAAAAAAAATTCCCCAGTAATAAGTCACACGCACCTCCCTCTGTGTTGTAGCAATATGCCGTGTAATGTCCTGAGCCAAACCCTTTCCCGTGATGCATCACCACAGCCGAGAGGTCATAGACAAAGGTCTCTTTGTCAAGAGAGGAGAGAGTGTCCCTGCAGCAGTAAGGTTCCATGTTTAATACCTGGTCAAAGAGGACATGGACCCCAATCTTCTCACGGTGATTACGTCCAGACCACCTGTAATACAAAGACATATAATCAAAAGGACTTTTACTGCAGAGGTTTGCAAACCTTTACTGCAGAGGTTTGCAGCAAAGCTATTTTGTAAACATTGAAGCACTGGACAGTGACAAGTGCTAAAATACTGTCAAAGTTACTGCAGTCCATAAAACAGTTGGTACTGCATATGGTATAAACAGAGAACCTATGAGTTTTATCCTGTGTGATAAATTTTGAAAACTGTTCAAATAATTCACAAAATTGTATTTTATTTTAAAATTATTTTAATATATAGATCAGGACATTCATACAATACAAACAATCCATTCTCTTTTTTCACCAAACTCATTTCAGTTTATTAATCTTTCCAGATTTGTTCCAGCTTACAAATATTATGACCTCTTAGTGCTTAAGCCATCTGGAAAAAAATACTTAATTTTCTTTATCCAGTATTTTAATTTACAAACTCTTGCCCAAAAAGAAGCTAGCAGCAGTTATACAGAGAGTAAAATAAATACAGTTTAGATTCAATAACAACTTAGAAGATCTCTATAGTTACTATAGCACCTAGTGGCACTTGACTAATATTCTAAGAAACTATTCATGATATATACTTTCTCCATTAGAAAAAGAATACAGTTCCAAGTTCTGCCTTCTTCCTTAGAACCATAAGATGGGGAGGGTACTCTTATTTGATTTCTATACATTTGTCTATTAAAACAAATCTTGCTTTTGGACATGAATGCAACCAAACAGTTTTTCCTACTAAAACAGTCCTATTGTACACCTGGGTCTAATAAAAGAATCTTCTTTTAAGAAAGTATTCAGAATCTGACAAAAATACCAAGAGAAAAAAATGCTCTAAAATGTAATGCCAGATGAAGCCAGAATTGAATTCCCATTTCTCATTAGTTTTACTGCAAAAGGTATATCACAAGGTGAGTTCAAAATGACAATCCCTTGGGAGAAATTGATCAGTTTACTCACTTTGGATATGATTTCCATCTAACTAACTGGCATTAGAATCAGATACATTGGAAGTAATTCTAAGACATGAGCTAAACAGCTGTTTCCCATGTGTCATTTTGTGGCTTCTAACATGAGACAGTAGTTATTTTGTTGTTACTACTTTTCATTTAGACTTACTTCATCAATGCTAGGTTCGTTATTCCCACATCCATGCCCCAAGGTGATGTCAGTGGGAGTTAATGCCAATTAAAAAAAGGGGGATCCCTTCACTGCCCTTCAGGGTCATGACTACTTGGAAACATTCCACCTTTCAAACATTTAAATTCATTTACAATGAAGAAAAATTAGCAGACTTCTAAAAGTTTTTTTAAATTGATATATGCATTCAGGCACTAATGCACACACATTATGAAGAAACAATACATTGAAAAACATCTGGTCAGAACTATTCTAAAGCGAAAAATGTTGTAGCTTCCTACTTTGCTTGCCAAACAGAATTCAAAAAGGGATATGAACTACTCATTTAATTATTTTCGAAGTATGAGGCTATCTATGAATGCCATTTACTGAAATATTTAATATGATGAGATTATAGCCATTTCACAGTTTTAACTATAAAAATGATCCCTCACCCCTCCATTCACCTGAATCGTTTAAGGTGCAGCCGGAGGACCTGAGGTAGTCTGTAGATCATTAACTGCTTTTTAGCTTCACTTAGGATAAGAGGTTTGGGAGAAGACTTCCGTCGTTTGCCTGCATAAAGGAGAAATGCAAAGAGTTTACTGGTTTCCTGTTTCCAGAGGAAGAACTGCATGTACAGTCTTCTCTTCACTTTTAACAAAAGCTAGGGTCTTACAGACAAATCTCTAACTTGGGTTTTTATTAGCAACTTTTAGTGAGCAAAACTGAACAGGAATTTGGAGGGAAATCAGATTTAGAGCTTACACATTGCCAGCAGGAAGTTTGCTTCTCACAACTGTTGACTATGAGCATCAAAAAGGGCTATCAGGAGGCTGGAGGATCCATGTGGATTAAAGCCAAACAATTAATGTGGCTGTGATGGAAAATAGAGATTTAAAAGTGCAAGTTGGTCAGTGGAACAAGGTGCTGTCACAACCGAGTGGGGGAAAACCTCCTAGGAGTGGGAAAGCACCCTGACTGGGAAAGTTGACCTGCACTCCAATTGTTGGAGCAACCAGTTGACTCAGAGAGGAAGGAGGTATCTCACTGAAAGGAAAAATTTTGTGAGCTTTAAATCCTGATTCCTGCAAGTTTATATCAAACCCCTTAACTGTGTTTAATTACTTTGAGGGAATTTCAGTCAGGGAGTGGATCTGACTTGAAATATACTGAATTCAGTTCACGGTGAAAAGCAGAAAATACATAGAAGAATTGGGAGTTTATTTGGTGGTCAAAGCTAAAGGTGGACTAGTAGTGAGACTTTCCACAGTTGACCATAAATAAAGAGAAGGGAATATATTGTCTGGGTACAAAATAATTCCTAAATCAGTTAGGAAGAGAATTGTACATACAGATGGAGTCCCAGTCTGGTGTATGAGTGAGGTATGAGTTACCTCAGCACGGAGATGTATGTGAAGTGGGTAGCTAACAGTGTCAAGGCTGTTTGTGTACTGTGCGAAAGGGTACCAGCCTGTTAGAACCCAAAGACAATGTAAATTCATTAGCCAGTAGCATATTAAAGAACTATCTTAAAGTAAAAACCTTTCATATCTACACAATTAAAGAAACGTATAGAGCTGAATTAAGAACTATGTTTGATATTTGAATATAGTTATATCTTGCCTGATTTCCATCCATTTGAAACATCTTCTAATTCCATCTAGTTTAATACACTTTACTTCTGTTTAACAAACCTGTCTCAGTCCTCTGGTGCCTTGAAAAGGGGATTCACCATAAGGGAAAACAGGCTCCCTTCATTTTTCTGAAGTTTACAGGGCCAAGCACCTCATACGATACCATCAAAACAGCTCAGTCTAGAAAAGGCAGGAAAACCTGCACAGTAGTTGCCAGTTGCCTGAGCCTGCCACAAATAGTTAAGAGGGGGAAGGGGCCTACCACAAGTGGTTGGCAACATTGGATACGTATTAAAACTCACATCTAAGTACTTCCACCAGTACAATAAAGTTTGGTGGTGGAGAATAAAATCAAATTGCTGTCAGAAATGGCACCCCTTTGTAAGAATCAAGCATGTGCTACATATATATTTAGTTGTAGGACAGCACATAGCCGCAAGTATCTCTATTGACTTCTTTGGAATATCTTCCCTTGTCTAGTAGCAAATATTGCAGAGGTGAAAGACTGATAGAAGCTCAAGAGGGAGAAAAGCTACAAGCTCTCAGAAAGCTGGGTTATTTTCCAAAATTGCCATTTTATTATTTTTCTAGGGATATTTTAAATGCATTCTTCCTCTTTATCACACATACTTTTATCCTGCCCTTCTTCCAAGGGATGCATATGGTTCTCCCTTTCCATTATTCAATCCTATTCTTCTTCCCATCTTATTCAGTCCCATTTTGAACTGTTATAGTAAGAAGTACATTCTGCATCTTTAAATCCGATTGCTTAAGCTTTTTCCTTAATAAGAGAAAAAAGATATATAGCACAACTCTAAACAGGTCTACCCCAAGAAAGTCTCTCTCAGCTCAGAAGGACTGTATTGTATTCTTATTCTGGAAAGGAGAGTCCCTTTCACCTAGTAAAATACTCCACATATTTTGATGATAGTGTTTCACTGACTGGTCCACTGATCCAGAACTATCTTGTTAATATGGACTGCAGAAGGATAGTAATAATAATTTGTACTAATAAAATTGCAGTTCAAAGCAGGACAACAGGGAGATCATGCTTGTGACAGGTAATTAAAAGCCAATTGGAACTCTACACTCAGAAATGGATTCTATCACCTTCAATTAGATTTCCTAAATATGTACAAGTAGTATGAAAGGAACCTGCTAAACAGACTTTCCAACTACTATGAAGAGAAGCCAGAGGAAAGAATATAACCCACTTCCAGCCAGAGCGCATCAGGCTCAAACAGGAACCTATCTCTCTGTTGTGTGGCTTACATGCATTTCACCAATTCCTCTTAATTCAGTTTATCTATGAAATTCCTTCCTGTGGAAAACTCTAGATATGAACAGAACCATAGTAATAGAACAGAACCATAGAACCATAATGACATGAACTACATGTAATATTTGAATATATGTGAATGGGAAATAGCACTTGTGTGGGGTCCTGATTTGTATTGAAAAGATGGAGCAGGGGAGTTAACCCACCTTTCCCAGTGGGCTCACTGATGAAAACAGACCCCAACCCCGCAGTTGTTATTAATACTGGGAAGGGGGCAGGGATGGAGACAGACACCCTAGGAAGGGTGATGGGATAGACACTTTTTTTTACCTCTTTTTCCCTTCCAGGGTTAACACTCCATGGGAGGCAGTTTCAAATTAGTGAAATCAAGCAAGGGGGAATGGTTAAAATCTGGTTTCATTCTTCACCCAATGGCTCTGATTTGAACTGTGACCTCCGTAGGGCTATTTCCCTTTTTAAACCACTAGAAAAATCTGCTCATAGATTTCCCTGAATCCTAACTATGTTGTCTCCCTGTGTACACTTACTAGTTAACAAACTAATCAATGTTTCTTATCAGACTGCAAATTAAAAGAACTTGTCAAACTATGGCATTTCCTCTCCTGAACCAAGCATCATGTAAAATGTTACGTTCATCTTCTCCACTGGCATATTTGCCCCTTGGCAGCTAGTATATTCAGCAGTCAAGGAATAAGAGGGGAAGTCCTCCTATGGATTAAAAACTGGTTGAAAAACAGGAAGCAAAGAGTGGGTGTAAATGGGAAGTTCTCACAATGGAGAGATGTAGGGAGTGGTGTCCTCCAAGGATCCGTTTTGGGACCAGTGCTCTTTAACTTATTCATAAATGACCTGGAAGTAGGGGTGGGTAGCGTGGTGGCCAAGTTTGCAGATGATACCAAATTATGTAGGGTGGTGAGAACCACAAAGGATTGCGAAGAGCTCCAAGCGGACCTTGATAAATTAGGTGAGTGGGCTAAGAAATGGAAAATGCAGTTCAATGTAGCTAAATGCAAAGTGATGCACATAGGGGCAAAAAATCCAGACTTCACATACAAGCTACAAGGGTCAGTGCTATCAGTCACAGACCAGGAAATGGATTTGGGCGTCTTAGTTGATAGTTCCATGGGAATGTCAACTCAATGCATGGCAACTGTGAAAAAGGCAAACTCTATGCTGGGGATCATTAGGAAAAGAATTGAGAATAAAACTGCAAGGATTGTCATGCCCTTATATAAAGCAGTGGTGTGACCACACTTGGAGTACTGTGTCCAGTTCTGGTCGCCGCATCTCAAAAAGGATATTGAGGAGATAGAAAAAATGCAGAGAAGGGCAACAAGGATGATTGAGGGACTGGAGCACCTTCCCTATGAGGAGAGGCTGCAGCGTTTGGGACTCTTTAGTTTGGAGAGGAGGCGGCTGAGGGGGGATATGATTGAAGTCTATAAAATTATGCATGGGGTAGAAAATGTTGACAGAGAGAAATTTTTCTCTTTCTCACAATACTAGAACCAGGGGGCATTCATTGAAAATGCTGGGGGGAAGAATTAGGACTAATAAAAGGAAACACTTCTTCACGCAACGTGTGATTGGTGTTTGGAATATGCTGCCACAGGAGGTGGTGATGGCCACTAACCTGGATAGCTTTAAAAAGGGCTTGGACAGATTTATGGAGGAGAAGTCGATTTATGGCTACCAATCTTGATCCTCTTTGATCTGAGATTGCAAATGCCTTAACAGACCAGGTGCTCGGGAGCAACAGCCGCAGAAGGCCATTGCTTTTACATCCTGCATGTGAGCTCCCAAAGGCACCTGGTGGGCCACTGCGAGTAGTAGAGAGCTGGACTAGATGGACTCTGGTCTGATCCAGCTGGCTTGTTCTTATGTTCTTATATTAACTTGGGTGTTTTCTATACTTGTTTAAAATGTTTCCTGCTGCCAAATGCTGGGGTTTTTTTTTGGTATTCCACATCTCTCCCCCTTAGGTTCTAGAAACATTTCCGCTTTACTTTCCCTCTGCTATTTTTACAAAGATTTTTACCAGTGTCTTTTCTGAACCTTTTTTGTGCCAACTTTCCTTGAGCGTGCAATCATATTCATTTGTTGTTTATTTCTCCAGCCCACCAAGCACCTGGTCCCTATCCATGGCCTCCTGTAGTCACTGAATCTTCCCCTCAGCCATTTTCCTTGGTTGGCCATTTCCCTCCCATTCCCTCCTCCCATTTCCCCACTTGCATTAAAAAAATCAGTGTAAGATTAGCAATAGGGTCCTGGTGTTAATGAGTAAGGGCTATGATAACATTCCTGCTGCTATGGAAAAAGGCTAGGGATTTCTGAATCTCTATTGGTCTTTCTCATGGGTGCTTGAATCCATTTCACTACAGATTGACTTTAACCTCACATGAAAAAGCATCCTGAAGCCATAATAGGAATGTGAATGGGAACCCAACCAAATATGTTGCAAATTCACATAACCTTCCAAACACTGCTCAATACAAGGCTATACAATGCTTTAAATTCTGGCATCTCACCCATTATCTCCAACCTGCACACTGTTGTTTTCTCAAGCAAATAAAATAAATAAGGCTATAATTAGATATGGAGAAAATATGGAACTCCTTCCTAAGCTCTTTCAAACATTCCAATTCTGATAATCTTCAAAAATTATTTCCAAATTTTGCAACAACTTGTAATGTGCTCTTCTAATTGACCCAAACCATATTTGAGGATGGCAAGAGTTCTTAAACACTTTCCCCACTTGAATCCTCAGTTAGTTCTGTTGGGGGGGAGGGATCTACAAACAGAATCAAAACCTGGCAATCTAGTAGACAAAACAAAAATCAAGTGGTCCTTTAAAGACTAACATCACAGTATTTCAGCATGAGCATTCATGAGCCCACGTCACATATGTGAAGGGGAAGCGCATACTGGGAATAATCCTTATGAAGAAAATTATCCAGTTAAGCATTTACTAGAGTTCTGCAAATTATGTTATTTGCTGGCTGTGATTTTTTAAAGCACACACCCTTGGATCTTATACTTCCCTTTCCAAATGTACAGCCATGTTTTTCTGTGTAAAGGCAGTGCTCTACTATAGAATGCCTTCCTCTGGCACTAGGTGCTTTCTACTTACACAACAGGCTCATCTTACATAAGCAGAAACAGTCTAGCACTAAAGGAATGTCCTCTATAATGGACTACCACCTCTGGAACAGAAGGCACAGGGCCTGAGCCACAGTTCAGGACAGCCTGTTTATAATCATGAGTGTTAAAAGTGTTAAACTTTGGCATTTCCACAGATGGTAGAATTTCTGTGTCTGTCATTACTCAGGAGACATTATTGCCTTCTCCTCAGAGTGTCCCCTGTTTACAGTCAGAACATGATGCTATAGAACAGGCGCTTCCCTTATGGAGAAACTGGTTTCTGACAAGGTCTTGTTTAGGTCTGTGAATCTAATCCTCCTAGACAGGGAAACTTTACCATTTCAGCCATCTGGCAAAAAAGAAGAAGATAGATTTCTTTACTTCCCTGGTTTGGGGATCGGGTGGGAGAGCACAAGAAAGAGAGCCTTCTGTATTAAATATAAAAGCAATAAAAAATTCAGAGAGGATGAAACCATCCTGGGCGGCAAAAAGTATTTTTAAACAGTACTCAGCATCAGAATTATACAACAATACTGAATATGTATTCAACACTGGGAGCCATTTGTCAAGTAACTTTATCTGTTGCCCAGCAATTCAAACTTCATGCAGCAAGCACCTATGCCTACATATAAGAATACAGGAACACTTCTCACCAGTCACAATGGACAACTAAACCTGCAGCAAATTCAACAGTCCTGCACTTACTGTTGCACTGGTCACACGCATATATCCTCCCTTCCAAAGCTTCTGTTTCTGTGAATTTGGCCAACATTTCAGTCAGCATGCACTCTGTCTGATTAACAGGGACAATCCCTTTGTTGATGGAGTGATAGCGTTCAGGAAATTCCAGGGAAAGATCCCAGAAGGGCTCCACAGTGTTGGATTTATAGTTACACGTTATACAGGTGACCTAGAAAGGAAAGATTTGTACAGTAAGATATGTATTTCTATAGAAACATTCTCACAAAACCCTAAGGCCAAGGGACAAGACCAGGGCAACATGGCTGGTACTACACTGACCCTCTGGACCAGATTCTATAATCATTATGCTTAGGAATTCTCCTAAGAGATTATGCTTAGGAAGAATTCTCAGATAAGATGCATCATTATGCACACTTCCTGTGCATAGTTCTCTAATGTAAGAACAAATTTGGTCATGCTACCTGGCTACTACTAATGGCTTCATCTTCGTTCAAATGGACAATTTTCCATTTGAATTACTTGTTTAAAATTGAAGCATATCTAAAGCTGTAAATTTTTAAAAATCAGACCCCGTAAAACACCAACATAATTTACTAATGTATTTCTATAAACACTCTTTTGATCTTTCTTCATCAGTATAACACATAGGAGAATTAAGTTCTTCAGTTCACTTATACACTCTAGTACATTTCAGAACATATATTACCACTATTACAGTGAATACTGAAAGACAAGAGGCCTCTAATACCTAAATGTATCTCTGCCTCATTCTGTTTCAACCAATTAGCAATGTAGTTTGCTTAAACCAAATGGAAATAATCAAATGTGCATAATCAGGGTGAAATAAAAATGGTGCCAAGTTTACCGGATGTAATTAGAATACCTTGTCCATAAGTGGTTTTTTTTAAATTAAGAAGTCATCAAGATATTTCAAGCAATATTCTAATTAGACACATTAAACAGAGTAAGAATTCTCACATTATACTGCTAGCAATTTGATTTACTGAGTCAAAACAAGCAGCTGGGGAAAGGTAAATTTCAAAGCAGTTAAAGACTGCGAAAAAACCCATCAGCCCTCCGTTCAATCTCAATTACTGCCAGAGGATGTGGCAATGGCCACAGGCATAGGCAGCTTTAAAAGGGGATTAGACAGATTCTTGAGGTATAGGTCTATTAGTTGGAACTAGCACTGGTGACAAAAGGGAACTTCCATGTTCAGTTGCAGTAAAACTCTGAATCGCAGTGCCAGGAATTGTCATCAGGGGAAGGCCTCAGCCTCTATTCCCTGTTGCTGGATCTCCTGGGAACTGGATGGCCACTGTGTGAGACACAATGCTGGACTGGATGGACCACTGGCCTGATCCAGTAAGACTCTTACGTTCATTCTCAAATCCACCTGCAACTGCTTTGCATTTTAAAAAATCTTATTAGGAAGAAGAATTAGAGCTATTTGTAACATGCAGTTGGGCCCTTACTAATCCCATTTGAAGCATATGCTTAAAAAAGCCAATTTCCCTTAAAGACACACACCATCAGAAATACACATTTAATAGCTGGGCATGACCCAGTAAAGACTCTGAGATTGAGTAACATGCATACCTGACTGAGTAGCTGCCCATGAAAAATGGTATTCACCACCTTCAGGACCTGCTTCGTGAGTTTCCTCTGTGAAAAAGGGATGAGGATCCTGCGCTTTGTTCCTTCCGATTCAAGCTCCTGCTGCACTTTGTCTAACAATTCACAGAGAAATTCCTGAGCATCTTGCTGGTCATAACCTCGAAACGCTGGAATGAGACTCCACACAGAGTGCAGCATAGCAAAGGGAGAAACTGAAGCCCACTTCCCAGACCACATGACTCTGAAGAGTGTATGCAGTTCATGACAAAGAGAGATGTGCTTTGAACTTGGCTCCTTGGGCTGTGTTAGTTCTAAACTTTTGTTTATTGAAGACCCACCATTTAAGCCAGCTGGCAGGCTCTGCCTGCCACATGACCCCAGTTGATCATTCCTCCCTGACTCAGCAGGAACAGGCCCACTGATCAACTTTCCAGACATTCTTGATTTCCCATTCACCGTCTTAGCTAAGAGTTCCTCAGTTTCACAAAGGTCCAGCGTCAAAAAACATTCTCTGAACTTCTGGAGGTGACTTAATACTTGAAGGATAGAGTTCATGTAGCACGTATTTCCTAGGTTTTTTAGTCCAGTCACACCAGGAGTCACAAGGGGCTTCCGCCGGATGGAATAGAACTGTTTAAATTTGCTACTCTGCATTTGTCTTGAGGTAGGGGAACTTGCTTCCATATCTCTGAATTTCCGAGGAATCAGATTCTCTCTGCGAATGTGCGATAAAAGCCTAGCGCTCTTTCTCGGAGGAGTGTTTGCCAGCTCCTCCAACAATCTCCGCTTCATCTCTTGACGCCGCTGCCTAGCTACTTCTTTCTTCCTCTCCAATTCTTCCATTTGCTTTTTTTGTTCTAGTTTTAGCTGGCCTCTAGAACTCTTATCAAACCAGGTCCGCAGCGCTTTTGCGAGCAACGATTGCCGTCTGTACCAGAGAGCTGTAAGCATCTGAGGCTGTCCCTGAGGAGCCCTCTGATGGCTGTATACATCCTCACCCAAAGCCATTGACCGCAGCGTCCTACCACTTCTTGCTGATGGATCATGCTTTTGACTTTTAATTGCAGACAGAGAACTCCTAAGTAATTTCAAGTCACCCTCGGGATTATCATTCAATACATAGTCTTCACAAAGGTAACAAAACACATAGAGATCATTAACTTCCATAGCCAAAGGATGCCGGGTCTCTTCAAAGTGTTTAAGTGCATGGTCCTCAATATATCTTCCACAGGCCACATGGGAGCATTTCAGGCAAGCCCAAATGGATTCTGTGGTATTGCAGTCCATGCAGTGCCACTTCTGTGGGTTCAAAATTGAGTGGTCTTGGGCGAGTCGTAGCCGCCCAACATGTTTGCATCTATCCATGTCTTACATAAGGCTCCGCTGCTTTAACCTTGTAAAGTAGACAGAAGATGACTTAGGTACTGCATACATTAAAAATACAGCAATACAGAAATGCCATGCAAGAAACTTACATCACATCCCAGATTCTTGCATTTTCATTCCATTAATTTAAGTTTGGGGATAGGCAAATATATTTTATAAGACTGAACATACTGAACTAGACAAATTCTAAAGACATAAACTAAGGCCCCTTCCGCACACGCAAAATAACGCGTTTTCAAACCACTTTCACAACTGTTTGCAAGTGGATTTTGCCATTCCGCACAGCTTCAAAGAGCACTGAAAGCAGTTTGAAAGTGAATTATTCTGCATGTGCGGAATGAGCCTAGCAGAAACTTTCCCAACTCCCATTCCTTATAGAGAGGGGAAGTAGAAGATAGCTAGTTCACCATCTTTCATTTGATCTTTTGACTACATGCAAAAGGTTAAAAAACCCAGGAATTGCAAAAAAAAAATTCTTGTAGAGGGAGCCAGCTTCCTCCTACCTTAGCAACATGCAACAGATATACATACCAAGGTTTAAATGTTAATTTAGTTGTTAGTTCTTCTATGAACGTACATTTATTCATTTACGTATTAATTCATCACCTTTTTTATTTACACAATCAGCTGAGTTGCTAAATTGCCCCAGGTGCATGTATTTGTAGGTGTTGCTACATATCAGGTGCTCAACCTATCAGCATTGTGCACATGTAGATAAACAGAGCTGGTTTACCCTGGGGAACAAATAATCTTTTTCTCTAGAACACAGAATGGTCCAACTGCTGAAGCAAAGCTTGGTTTATACACACTACATGGCTCTATATCAGGGTAGTTATTTTGCTGTGCAAAAAATCACATAAAATTCAGTTTTGTTCAAGTTGTTGTAATATCAGGGAAAAGGAAAGCTTAAGTGAAATATTCAGATTTGTGTCTGTTTCACTCATGTTGACCAACATGTAGCTCTTTTTAAAAAGCTGAAGACAGTATTAACTCACTGCACTTAAATATGAAGACTGCTTAAGTTAAATTTTGTGCAAATTTTATTCAGAAGGTGTTAACAAAATCAAAATATGTCCAAATCTACATTTTTTTAAAAAGTCAGCGTGCTTTTGGGAGTTTTTATTTAAATTTCAAAGAGCAGCATAGTAGTGAGAGAAGTGATATAAGTAAAGGATCCAAAATTATTGAAGACTATAAAGAAAGATAAATTAGTCATTTAAGGAACAAAACTGCACAATTAAACACTGTTTTCATGTTTACAGTAACATATATCCACAAACACTTCTGCTAGAAATTTGCTTTTTTTAAAAACTGAAAACTGCTCAGAATTCTACACAAACACATGGGAAAACTCAATCATTTCTGGTTAATAAAGACAACATTCCTCTGTTTTCTTCCTCGAAAGTGTCTGCCTGCAGTTGTAACCACCATGGGAAAAGCCATGATGCTGAACTACTCATAGTTACCATAGAAGCAGTTTACAAAGGGGTCCTGAAGATGCCTTCACCACTACAATGTTGTTTTACAGGGCTACTCCCCCTCCCCTTCAGTGAGGTAACTGGCAAGGGAACCAAAGGAAGGGGCAAATCTCCTCCTCTAGCCTTTTGGGGGGTCCATACCTTTGGCCCCCCTGAACCACCAAACTTGGGTGGTATCATCAGGACAGTCTTTGGGTGATACCCTGAAAGTTTGGTGCTGCTAGCTTTAAAATTGCACCCCCTGCAGGCCAGAATGCAAAAAACCCACCAAAAATACAAAAAAATCAGACGGACCCGAATTTTCCGGGTATACCGGAATATTCGGGTATATCTGAATATGTTATTTGCCTTATTTGGGCATACAGATAATTTTATGCCTGAATAAATCTGAATGCGAATTTTACCAAATTTCTAGGGTACTGACCAAGCCTAGTGCTGCCTCCCCTATTTCTCTTGGTGGGTCAATGGCGGTTTGGGGAGGATTTTAACCTCCCCTCCCCTGAAAAAAACCACTTTCCAGATTTTCCTGAAAACATGAAAGATCCTCCAAGGTTGCTGAAAAATCTCCCCAGTGTCTACATAGGCCTGATTGGTGGATTAAGTTTCTGTAGATGGGTCCACGTGAACTATTAGATATATTGATATATAAATATCCTATTGTGCCACCATTTATTTTTAATGGTCTTTTAAGGAATCTGACATCTTTATTAGTCTGTATTTAAAACTTCATAAAAATAATTGGTCTAATCTTAATTTTCCATGTTAATGAAAATTATCAAAATCTAGGCAACAAACACTTGAGGTTAGGCTGCAATAAACTATGTATCTGCAGCATGAATGGAAAAACATTTGTAACTTCAGTTTCCTCTAAACAGGATTTGCCAACACAAGGTTGTGATAATCACAAGTTTTCCTGATGACTTGCCTTTACATTTTAATATTTTTATATCCAATGCAAACAAGCAGAACCCTACAAGAAGATAGTAAGTGGTCTCCTTTATGCCATCAGTAACTTGATTAAAATATAGGGATACAGACCCAGTAGGATATAATTATACATTTCATACTACTTCTTAAGAGAATAAAAGAAATTAGTTCAAATGAAAAGCCCTGAATGTATATGCATAAGCTCCATTAGCATATGAGATGCTTTGCTCTGCAGTTGCTGACAAAGCAAAAAGAACTTGTGCTTCTCAGTCTGTATTGTAGAATGTGTCCACATGAGAGATAAATTACAAGCCACATATTCATAACATGAGACAATACTTACCGATTCATGTTTAAATATTGTCGCAACTCAATGACCAGAGGCCGGAACATCCCCATTTTAGTCAATAGGAGGTTCAACAGTTCTTGAGAAATTTAATTATATCTTAGATCTTCATCAGAAACGACAGTGCAGCACAAAAGCCCTAAAAAGAAAATATGCCTATGAAATAAACATAAATAATCCTCTAACTTTAGAACATGAACTCTTCTTCTGAGTACTGTGGAGAATACATTTTAAATGATGAACCAACACCGCATCCTGAACAACTAATGGGAAAAGGCACCCCAATTTCCTTTTCTCTCCTGATTATCATGCATTAGAACGGGGCATGACAAATTGCAGAAGCCAGGTTCCATGGTGCCTAGTATTTTCAGCAATGGTTTTACTACAGCATCACTCAGAAGAGCTGAATTTAACCAGTTTTTCCACTGGTGGAAAAGGAAGGAAGGAGCCCCCTTTTACCACCAAAAAAGGGTTTGCATCAAAATATTTTGTTGTACAATATAACATGAAATGTCCGTGAGTTTCTTATAACTGTTTATATGTAAACTTAACTACATACCATTCAAAAATAATGAACGAACTCATATCATAACCAGTTGTTTTCTATACTGCCTAAAATATTTTTTAAATTCTGGGGCTTCTTAAAGCACAATGAAATTCTCTTGCTAAACAACCTTGCTGTTTAATTTATATTTGTTGTGAGCAACTGCTGCTTAAGTTTTAACGGGTTTAACGGGCTTAAGTTTTATGTTGTTTTGAGTTGTTGTTTGGAGAACAGCCATTTTGTGAGCCGCCTCGAGCCCTTCGGTGAAGAGGCGGCCTATAAGTTTAATTAATTAATTAATTAATTAATTAATTAATTAATAGACATTGGGAAGAAATTAGGTTAGGTTTTGAGAATAGGTTTTTTTTCCATTGTGGTGATGACAACTTACCCCTATATTTATGTATACACTACAACACTTTTGACATAGCTTTAATGCAATTATAAGAAATTGTGAAGATCAGGATTAGACTGTGAAGCAGCAATAATTACAAATTTTGGTGGTTAAAATGAAAAAAAAAACACTTTAAGATTGAAAAATTAATCTGGCTCCAAAAATGTTGGCTGATTCTAAGATTAAACGAGAATTTGGATCCTGCCTTAGTATATTAGTAATCATCTTAGGATAGATAATTTATCCTATTTCTTCTAATAAACAGAAATGCAAAGCAATTTTTTTTAAATCACAAGAAGTCTCCACATCTTCTCCCCTCTTCCTCCTCTCCTTCCTTCCACCAGCAAACCTTATTTTTCCCCTCCCTGTCTTCAGTTTTCCCACCCCAACCCCACCTGGAAGCTGGCCAAGTTGTACAGTGCTGCCCCCCAGGCCCAGCAGCATGGTGGGATACCTGCAATGAATTGTGAGGATTTCCACACATGCCCCGGTATCCCTGTCCCCACAGGGATATTTCTTCCACCTGTCCTCCCAGCAGCAAATCAAAGGGTTAGAAGGAAAACATAATTAGAGTCTCAAAGTCAGATGTTCAAACTGGACTCAGAAAAAGCACTAGATATTGTATTGCAAATTTACTTTGGTTACTCCAGAGGTGGGATGCAGCCTATTTGCACCTATTCGGTAGAACCGGTTACTAACATTTTCTCAGTTCGGAGAACCGATTATTAATGATTAACTCTACTTGGGACAAAGGGGTAATCTGTGTCCCTGGGTACAACAAATCTCGTCAAGTGGGGGATGCAAAATCGCCCCCCAGGGCCCCCATGGCACCCCCCAAATGTGTATGAACTGTATGAAATAATAGAATATATAGTAATTCTATTTTTTTGTTCATTGGTATAAAGGTTGGGAAAGTATTATAGGTAAAGATTTTTCATTTTCTTTTTTTCCCTTGAAATGTATATTGGAAATAGAGGAGTTTAAACTACTCTTTTAGATTAAGGATTTTGGATCTCCCCCTCTATTAGTTTTCTTTCAAGTGGAATAGATAAAGTAGTTACAGGAATCTGAAGGGGAAGTAGAAAGTAGGGAGGGAGGGAGGGAAATATGGGAAGGAGAGAGGCAATATAGGATGTTTTAGTTGGGGGGGGGGGGTTGAGAGAGATAGACAATTAGATATGTTTGTAATATGTTAACAATTGTAAACAGTTTTTGGTTTCTCTCCTTACTAATGTTATTATTTAAAATCAATCAATATAATTATATAAAAAAGAAATAATACACTACCTTTTGATATATTTCTTTTTTAATACTTTAAACAGTCATTATTTGAATCTAGAGGTGGGGCGAAGGGGAACTGCACCTGGGTTGCACGCACCCTACGTCCTTGCCACAGCCCCGCCCAGGAATGCCCCACTTCCGGAATGCCTGGCCATGCCCCTGTCATGCCCTGCCCCGCCCCATTGGCGCTACCCCACTGTTTGAATCCCACCACCATTGGAATCTGTTACTAAAATGTTTGAATCCCACCACTGCTGCCAACCTCCAGGAGGAGCATGCGCCATATGTTTCAACGGGGAGGGTGGAACACAAAACTTATGAGCCTGTCTACTTTGGCCCTGAGACTGCAACCCAAAGACCGATTTTTTTTGATATAACAGCAGACTCTTGAGATTTAAAAGCAGTTTACCCTGTAACATGCATAGGTAGAGGGACTGCTGTTTAAAAAACACGAACTCCAAGTCCCTGATGGACACACAGAAAAGTACCAATAGGTATAAAAACCAACTTTTTTTTCTTCTTCAAAATGAATTTATTTCCATCTTTGCTGCTCATTCTAACAGTTTGAAACAATTTAGTAGATGTTGTATGTAGAAACAGAAGACACATACACACATTATTTAAAAAACAACAACAATTTCCGTGGGATATCATGGCAGAAGAAGTGTTTTTTGGAAACAGGAATCTCTGGCAGTCTTTGCAAAGCCCCTTTCCAGTGTTTAAAAACCACAGAGCAGGGGTCCCCACCATCTTTGAGCCTGCAGGCACATTTGGAATTTTTGACACAGCATGATGGGTACTGCAATAAAATGGCTGTCACGAAATGGTTTCTGCAGGACACAACCAGCCACAAAATGATTGTTACAGCCTTACTTCAGTAACTCAGTGCAGATCCTTGTGCTGTGGTGGCAACAGCAGCCAAAGCAGTATTTTAAAAAATCTGCACAGACAATTAAAACTCCAGTAGTCAATCAAAAGCCTTGCTCACAGCAAACATGGAGACTCATAGTATAGACTATTTCTACTAGTAGTAATAGCCCAGTAACTATCTCTAATTTCCTTATTTTTCTCCATGTTTTGATTAGGTATTCAGAGTCTTAACCAAAGAAATACCATTAATAATCTTACCCATTCTGTTTTTACTTTTGGCACTCTCATTTAATGTTAATAAAAATTACATACATGAATAACTATTATGAATGTATATTTCTTAAGATTTATATAAAAGATTTGCAACAAAATGTGCATGTTCGATAAGAATGTCTGTGTAATACTGGTTCATGTCTTGTGGTTCTCAAACATATGAAGTTTATTCTATATGACTCTATTTTAAACACCTCTATGTACCTGTGGTTCAGAATGAATAGACTCTATTAATCATATAGTATTAAGCTGTCCTGTATTTCAGATTTAAATTCAAACATAATTCTCCAATTACTTGGAGCTGCCTTTGATTCCACGGATGAGAAAATGTATTGGTTATTATGAGATGTAAAAAAACAAATTACTGTATAGGTGGCCAAATATTTGGCAGCAGTAATTGCACAGAATATTCAATGAGCCACCTAACTGGTTCGTTTTAGCTAGCAGATTGTGTGCTCCTGTTCACGATAATAGTTGAAGGAACACGGGTTGGATCAGAGCTCATGGCTGAATCCAGTAAGTTTTCCCATTCAATCTCAAATAATTTGCCTCCTTATCACACAGCCTTTTGTCCATGTGGGTTCCATAATTCCCAGGACAACTTTTTTGGAGGTCAATACAGAACTTTCTCCCATTTTTATGAAAAGAGAAGCAAGCTGGAGCCAACTCCCAGTCTATACATTTTCATGCAGATCCATGATGGAAAGACCAATACTTGACCCTAAGCATTACTTGTTATCCTAGACTAGAGACACATGGCTTCCCTTTTCCCTTGAAAGTCATCTCATTATAGTCTTTTCATTCTAACAAGTTTGCTCTGCCCAGCTGCTTTCACATAACAGTCATTCTACCACCCACTATAAGAGTACCACCACTACAATAGTGAGCACTGATTTATACAGAGTCTCCAGAGGCAGGGAGACAGTAGCTGTATCCTTCATTATTTACATTGAATTATTCACTCCTTTACATTTACCCGATCTCCCCGATTTAATTAGATTACACTACTTGTTGGACAACCCTGATCCTTCCCTCTGTATGATAGTGGCAGACTTTCTCCTGGAAATTACTAAATGCCAGTAGATTTCCTTTGTCCTAACATGTATATCCTGTATTGTATATGCTTTTTAATCTGTTTTATTATTGTTGTACTGCTGTCTATGCCAATAAAGGCTTGCAAAAAAACATGGAATTATTGAACATGGGAAAAATATTAGGGATGAAGTAGACAAGGTTAACTGAAGCCTGTGGACTTTACGACCTAGTAACGATTTGGCGAACTTAGACACATACATACTGGTATGAAGAATGACATGCACGTAGGTAAGGGGGGGGGTTCTCGGGTTTGAACCCCCCCATTCATGTCCAAAGCTCCGCCCACCCGTTAGTGGGTTTTAAAAACATTTTAGTGCTTTTTAGGTTTTTGGCCTGCAGGGGGCGCATTGTTTGGGCTAGCAGCACCAAACTTTCAGGGATTGTTTGGGGGACTCTCCTGATGATACTACCCGGGTTTGGTGAGGTTTGGTTCAGGGGGTCCAAAGCTATGGGCTCCCAAAGGGAGTGCCCCATCCTCCATTGTTTCCAATGGGAGCTAATAGAAGATGGGGGCTACACCTTTGAGGGTCCATAACTTTGGACCCCCTGAACCAAACTTCACCAAACTTGGGATGTATTATCAGGAGAGTCTCTTACTGATACCACCCAGGTTTTGTGAAGTTTGGGCCAGGGGGTCCAAAGCTATGGGCTCCCAAAGGGAGTGCCCCATCCTCCATTGTTTTCAATGGGAGCTAATAGAAGATGGGGGCTACACCTTTGAGGGTCCATAACTTTGGACCCCCTGAACCAAACTTCACCAAACCTGGGTGATATCATTAGGAGAGACTCCTAAAGATACCCTGAAAGTTTGGTGCTTCTACCTTAACAATTTCACCCCTGACAGCAGGCACCCCCAAATTTTTCCAGATTCTCGTTTTAAATCCACCCTCTTCGGCATGGATTTAAAGGGAGAATCTGAGGTCCTCAGTTTAGAAGAAGAAGAAGAGTTTGGATTGATATCCTCCCTTTCTCTCCTGTAGGAGACTCAAAGGGGCTGACAATCTCCTTGCCCTTCCCCCCTCACAACAAACACCCTGTGAGGTAGGTGGGGCTGAGAGAGCTCCAAGAAGCTGTGACTAGCCCAAGGTCACCCAGCTGGCATGTGTGGGAATGCACAGGCTAATCTGAATTCCCCAGATAAGTCTTCACAGTTCAAGTGGCAGAGCAGGGAAACCCGGTTCCTCCAGATTAGAATGCACCTGATCTTAACCACTACGCCACACTGAAAATGATGCTGTTCAGAGTGGGGGGGATAATCCACCCCAAAACAGCATCACTTTCAATGTTGTTTAACTGGGGACCCCAGATTCTCCCTTTAAGGTGGATTTAAAAGGAGAATTTGGGCTCTCTAGTTTAAATGCTATTGAAAGTGATGATGTTTGGGGGTGGATTCCAGCATCACAGCAGCTGCCTGGGGGGGGGGGGGGCGCAAAACTCAGATTTTGCACCAGGCTCCATTTCCCCCCTATGCCTCTGCCCAGAGGGGAGGGGCAGGGGAGGGGAGGGCAGAGCAGGGGAGTCTGCCATCCCTGACCTCGGAGAGCTGCTTTTATAAGTGCTAGGCCAGGGGCGGGGCTTGGGGAGGCGTGGCCATGCACTAGGGGCAGGTGGGGGTGTGGCCCCACCCCCGAACCCCCCCCATAAAAATCTATACCTACGTCCCTGAAGAACGACCTCCTTGAAAACCCTCAATATTTGCATGGAAATGTGCTAAATTAGAAGTTCCTAATTCACTCACCTAATTCCCACAACTACTGCCAGGGGACCAAATCAAGGAAACTACACATATAGCTGCCCAGCTGCCACTGTGCTGCATCAGCCATTGCAGCAGCCATTGGGAAACTGTAAGCCTGTCCCCAAGTAGAAAACTCTACAAAGAGAAAGATGTCGGAGGGCATGAACACAAGGCTTGTTCACAAAATCCCATTACAACTTAACTATGACTTAATGAGGTTCTCCTCATTGATTGCATAAAAACAAACACCCAAAACTTTCAAAGCAGCAGCAGTTTCCTACAACATAAATTCAACATTCTTTCTCTGCTCCCCTTGTAACTGAATTCTAATCACATTCACTATTAGGTCATTGCAACGGATTTCAGTGGACCATTTGTTCATTTAATCTTAACTACACACGTTTAAATATAGTTTCCCAAGGTGTATACCTGCAAACTTTCCATCTTATCCATATAGCTTAAATAAGTATAAGATGACAAACAAAATTCAATTAGGTAAAAACCCGGGTATATACTAGTTTTTACCTTTCAACATGCAACCCTGGAGTCAATACTGTCAGCTAGTTCAATTTCACAAGCATGCTCCAGTCTCTCTTAAAGATCTGCACCAGGGTAGGTAACTTCTTTGGTCCAAGTGCCAAAAGAACAACATCCACCTGTTATTCCAACGAACAGAAGAAGGAAAAGGGGATAAGGTCTGCTCTTAGCCAGTCACACTGAACATGTTGCATACAGATTTTTTTTCATGGAAGTAAACAAAACAAAACTTCTTTTGAGTTGTCAGCATACAACATTAGCAGTTTTGCTTTTGATTTCAAAAAATATGAACCACACACATATATCAAAGGCTAGCTTTTCTGTTATACATAAATATACAACACATATATAAACCAATTACAGCATTGAACTTATTTGAAAACAACTTAGAAATAGCTGTACTAAATATTTATTTATTTATGGAACTCATACCCCACCCTATATGGAGGTCTCAGAGTGGCTTACAAAATTGAAAACTACAATAAAAACAACATCAAATAGCACCACATCATTTAAAACACCATAAAAACACCATAATTAGAAATGCTTCCAAATGGAAAATACAAGAGAACTTATTTATTTTATTTATTTATTTATTATATTTGTATACCGCCCTCCCTGAAGGCTTAATTGCTGTTTAGTTAGCTTAACCACAACTTGGCAACAATGCTCCTCCAAATAATCCTTGATTGTAATGCTTAATTAGCTCAATCACAATTGCATTTGGCAACACTGCTTCTCTGGTGAAAATCCACACTGAAGCAGAGTCCTCAATTTAATCCTTTAAAAAAAACCTCGTTTTGCTGAAAAATAATGCCTTATATATTTGTAATGTAGCCAGAAGTAGTTGGAGCCTAGCTGAGAATTCCGAACTATCTCTTGCCTTGATAAATACCTTCAGTGGGCATATGGCTAGCTGTTTACACTGTACAACAATGTCAACTAAGTTAAGAACTATAATAACAAGAACAACAGTTCAAAGCAGAAGACATGTTTATTGACCTCAGACCACATCTGATCCTACTGTTAACCCCTTAAGTACCTAAGCAACTTGTTTACTGACCTCAGTAAACTGACCTCAGGCCACGTCTGATCCTACTGTTAACCCTTTAAGTACCTACTGTTTAATCTGACTCAGCTGGGACCTCACAGTCTTAAAGAAACCTTAAATAAATCCTGATAAATCCCAATGGGAATTCAGTCCCGCATTCTGAAGAAAAATACTTCTAAGTCTATGAATATAACAACACTGCAATTGTGAGAAACACCATTCATAATTTACTTCTGTGTTTGCTGGTCTAACATAGATATTACAAAAAACCTTAAGTGTTTCAGGTGCATGTCCAACTTCCAAAACAATAAGGCACTATTTTCCCTTTTGGAAGCATTATTGTCAATATAACTGTATTTAGGTGTACAACTATTTATAAGTTGTTTTCAGATAAGAGACCAATGCTGTAATTGGTTTATATATTAGTTGTGTATTAGTGTACATTATAATGGAGAAGCTAGACTGATATATGTGTATATTGCTTATAATGTGATACTTCTGGTTTGTGCACCAGTCCCAATTACTGGTGGTTTTATAAAACTTTCCCAAAAATATCACGGCATAATGCCTAGTTCTAGAATGATGCTTTTTGAGCAGAGCACAGCACATGGTGGAGCATGAGGGGACCAGTGGGAGAGTTTACACCCAACTGTCCACTCTTATGCCACCTCCAAATTCTAAACAGTTCCTACTCCACAGGAAGAGACTCCTTCCAGTCTCCCAGCTGTGATATTTGCCCATCCCAACTTGACCACACTGCTGTTTTGGAGGGTGGGGTAAGGGAGCTAACATGCTTTATTTATTTATTTATTTATTTATTTATTTATTTATTTATTTATTTATTTATTTATTTATTGTTTGTTTGTTTGTTTGTTTGTTTGTATTTGTATACCGCCCTCCCCGAAGGCTCAGGGCGGTTTCCAACAAAATAAAAATTTAAAACATCATATATATAAGTTAATTAAAATACATAAAATACATAAAATATTAAACTAGAGATGGCATCAGCTATTCTATTCCCCCTTTTATGAACCCACGGGAGGCCAGATGTTTGCTTTTATCGCGGTTGATATCATCCCGGCTGGCCAAACGCCTGGCGGAACAGGTCCGTTTTACAGGCCCTGCGGAAACTTTGTAAATCCTGCAGGGCCCTGATCTCACCTGGAAGCCTGTTCCACCAGGTAGGGGCCAGAGCCGTAAAAGCCCTGGTCCTTGTAGAGGCCAGCCGGATCGCCTTGGGGCCAGGGATTACCAGTAGGTCCGCCTCTGATGAACGGAGGGGCCTAGAAGGGCGATATAGGGAGAGACGGTCCCTTAGATATGCAGGGCCAAGGCCGCTTGAATGGCTTTAAAGGTCAAAACCAAAACTTTAAAACATGACCCGGTACTGATCGGGCAGCCAGTACAGTTGGTATAGGACGGAGTAATCCGGTCCCTCGCTGTTGCTCGGAAAGGAGTCTGGCTGCCGCATTCTGTAGTAATACGAGTTTCAGTTTCGGATCATGGCCAAAGGTAAGAAAGCCAGAGAAGCGAAGTTGCAGTAGTCTAATCTAGAGGTGACCGTGGCATGGATCACAGTGGCCCAGATCAGAGCGGGAGAATCACAGGGGCCAGTTGCCGTGCCTGCCGCAGATGGTAAAAAGCTGCCTGGGCTGTCTGGGTGACCTGGACCACCAATGATAGAGATGGATCCAGAGTCACCCCCAGGCTCTTGGCGGACGAAGTTAGTTTTAACGTCTCGCCAAGAAGGGTAGGCAGGCCAAAGGCCACCGGACACTCCCCCCGGCCCAGCCACAGGGCCTCCGTCTTAGTGGGATTCAACTTCAGCCGACTTGCACTCAACCAACCAGCCACAGCATCAAGACAACACTGGAGAGCATCAGGGGCCAAGGTCGGGCTGCCCTCCATTGTGAACAAGAGCTGGGTGTCATCAGCGTATTGGTGACACCGCAGCCCAAAACTCCGAACTAGACTCGCCAGGGGGTGCATGTAGATATTAAAAAGCATCGGGGAGAGTATCGCTCCTTGCGGCACCCCACACATAATGGGGCGACGCTTGGAGATCTCACCCCCCGATGCCACCTGCTGTCCCCGATCTCGGAGGAACGAGATCAGCCAATTTAAGGCTGAATCTCGGACCCCGATACCAGCGAGGCGGTGGACCAAAAGGTCATGGTCTACCATATCCAACGCTGCGGTGAGGTCTAACAACACCAACAGCGCCGAACCGCCTCTGTCCAAGTGTAGTCGGAGGTCGTCCACAACAGTGACCAGCACCGTCTCGGTCCCATGACCAGCGCGGAAGCCCGACTGGAAGGGATCCAGTACGTTTGTGTCATCCAGGAATCGCTGGAGCTGAGCCGCCACCGCTCGCTCAATTACCTTGCCCAAGAATGGTAAATTAGAAACTGGGCGGTAATTGGCCGGATCTCCAGGATCTAAGTGCGGTCTTTTAGGAGCGGGCAGACCACTGCCTCTTTAAGCCGACCAGGGAAAACTCCTTGCTCAAGGGAGCAGTTGACTATATCCAACAGGTGGCTCCGAAGCGCCTCCCTGCCGGCTTTCACCAACCAGGAAGGGCACGGGTCAAAAGGACAAGTGGTAGATCGTACAGCATCCAGGATCCTGTCAACATTCGTTGGGTCAAGTAAGCTGAAGTGGTCCAAGAAAGGACCCAAAGACGGCCCAGGGGCCTCTAGTTCACATACCGTATCAATAGTGGCAGGGAGGGATTGGCGGAGGGTCAGGACTTTGTGTGTGAAGTAGTTTGCAAAAGCCTCACAGCCTAATGCCAAATCAGTCTCTTTTGGACCTATCGAAGAGGTCATCAACGTCCGAATTACACGAAACAATTGTGCTGGGCGCGAACTAGCAGATTCAATAGCGGAAGCAAAATATGCCCGCTTCGTCTCCTTCACAGCACTCTCATAGGACTTCATAAACGATCAATATGAGTGTCTTGACCCCTCGTCAAGTACCCGCCGCCACCCTCGCTCTAGCCGTCTCAGTTCCCTTTTCATCTTCCTCAGCTCCTCGGTGTACCAAGGAGCCGGGTTGATGCAGGTACGGAGAGGACGCTTTGGAGCGATACCGTTGATGGCTTCAGAGAGCCTGGTGTCCCAGCTCTCTACCAGCTCATCTAGAGTAGCGCCAGTGGGCGGGAGTTCCCGTAGAGCATTTTGGAACCGTTCTGGTTCCATTAGTCTCCGCGGGCGGGCTAAAATATGCCCGTCACCTAGACGGGGGGGCATAGGAGCATCAATCCGAGCCTTCAGGACAAATGCTGAGCAAAATAGTCTGGTGTGCTTCTGTCTGGCATGTGTGTCAGGAGTTGTCTACCCATTATCTACCCTTAAAAACTAAGCTATGTTTTAATTGGAAACCTTCTGAATTTTTAACAAGTGTCTCAATGGGGATAATTAGAGGCAGAAAATATATTCACAGGCATCTCCGGACTGCACTGTACTTACTACTATGGCAGCTACTTACATTGCACATTTACAGCACAGGCTGAAAACTTAAGAACATATACTTTTGGAACAAAGTTCTACTGAAGCTAAAAATAACTTATTTACACATAAATGTATATGCCAATGGAAAGCCAGAAAATTCTGTATGGAATTGTAAAGATGACAGAAAGTTATTGGAATTATGCCTTTACATTCTATCAATCTCTACTTGTCAATAACATTAACAGCATACCCCATTATTGGAACTAGAGCTACAAACCTCAAGGCAGGGCCTGGAGTTCTGGAATTACAACTGATGTCCAGAATAAACAGAGCCGTTTTCTTGGAAGAAATGGCAGCTTTGGAAAGTGGATTCTAGCGCAAGGGGTCCCCAACATGGTCACATGGGGACCATGGTGCCTGCTGACACCATTTCACCAGAAAGAGGGCAGAAGGAACTGCTGGCTGCCGGCTGGGAGCCCAGCTGTTGGGGGGGCAGAAGAGACTGCTGTCCCCGGCCTTGGAGAGCTGCTTTTATAAGTCCGGGGGGTGGGGGTTAAGGAAGAGGCCCCCCACCCACCCCTGGGGATGTGGCCTCACCCTCTAAGCCCTGCCTCCCGCTTATAAAAGCAGCTCTCTGAGGCTGGGACGGCAGTCTCTTCTGCCACCCCCCCCCAAAAAGGGCTGCAGTGTGTGCCCACTGGTCTATTTTCAAACACATTATATCTTATCACTTGTTCCCAGAATGTTTCACATTTAAGCAACAAACAACCCATTGAAAATATATTTTATCTAGTACAGCAGACTGTGTCTTACATAACATTTTTATACTGTATATTTTGAATCAATAAAACTTTATCTGGAAAGCATTTTACTAATTTCAAAAGAAAAAAAAGGTTCCACCCCCCCCCCCACTAGTTTCATTTTTTTTCCATTGGGAAAAAATGTAAAACAACTCATTCATAAATGTTTCCAGTTTTGTTCCAGGTCTTCATATCACTAACACTAACAAGCAGATCACTAATATTAGGAAAGCAACAGTCTTGGAGATATTTGCAGCCTAATATGAAATTCAGTACCTATTGATATATACTACTTTTAGTAGGAACAGAAATCAACTTAAGAATTCTCTTAAATACAAAAAAAGGAGCATGTGTTCTGTACAAATGTTCTGCTGATGACTTGGCAAAATTTGGCCTGCTCTCAAATGCTCTACAGGCTTTCCTTCTACATGCCAATTCATATTCATCTTAGAAAAGTCTTAACATAGCAATTAACTAACTTGCCATGGTATTACCACATCTGACACTAAATAAATGCTTAACAGGCAAAACCCCGAAACCTGAAACTGACCATAGCCCTATTCTCAGACTGCGCCCTAGAACTCAATGTAACACTAAAACAAGGCCGAGCCCCTACCTTGCCTTAACTCTAGCTTATTATTTTTATTTAATTTATTCAGTCATAAATTGTTCAAAAATTGTAACAAAAACCTGAAACCTAAAACTGACCATAGACATATTCTCGGACTGCGCCCTCGAACTCAACGTAACAAGAAGGCAAGCCCGAGCCCCTTCTCTTGCCTCAACCCTTACCCTAAGATACAATTTTTATTTAATTTATTTTATGTTACAATTTTGGGAACAATTTATGACTGAATATATAAAATAAAAATAATAAGTTAGGGTGAGGTTTAAGGCAAGTGTAGGGGCTCAGGCTTGCCTTAGTGGTGTGCTGAATTCTAGGGCTCAGTACAAGAATAGGGCTATGGTCTGTTTCAGGTTTTGGGTTTTTGTTACAATTTTGGGAACAATTTATAACTGAATAAATTAAATAAAAATAACAACTTAGGGTTAGGGTTCAGGCAAGGGAAAGGGTTAAGGCAAAATCCCGAAACCTGAAACTGACCATAGCCCTATTCTCGGACTGCACCCTTGAACTCAATGTAACACTAAGGCAAGGCCGAGCCCCTACCTTGCCTTAACCCTAACCCTAACTTGTTGTTTTTATTTAACTTATTCAGTCATAAATTGTTCCCAAAATTGTAACAAAACCCCAAAACCTGAAACAGACCATAGCCCTATTCTTGGACTTAGCCCTAGAATTCAGTGTATCACTAAGGCAAGTCGGAGCCCCTACACTTGCCTTAAACTTCACCCTAACTTATTATTTTTATTCAATGTTTTCCCCTCCGCTTTATTGCGTGGTAGATTTAACAACTTGGAAATGAGCGAAAGGGTATGCTCTTGTGGTGAACAACAAATTGAAACATTGGCACATCAACTGCTTTGCTGCCCTAAATCTGCTAAGATTAGATCAAAATATTCCAATATTCTTTCTAGGATACCTAGTGAAATGGGAGAATCAGGTAGACTTCCTTTCCTTCTGGACAATTCTGACAATGAAACTTGTGAATTGGTTGCACAATTTTTACTGGAGGTGATGCACAATCAATAATTTATATTTATCTTAAACCTTTGTATTTGTATACCTTTTATCTCAGGTTTTTTATTGTGTTATGATTATTGTTATGCCAAATAAAGGCTTATTATTATTATTATTATTATTATTATTATTATTATTATTATTATTATTATTATTATTATTATTATTATTATTATTATTATTTAATTTTTGCAGTCATAAATTGTTCCCAAAATTGTAACAAAAATAAATTAAATAAAAATTATTAGTTAGGGCTAGGGTTAAGGCAAGGGCAGGGGCTCAGGCTTGCCTTAGTGTTACGTTGAGTTCTAGGGCGCTATCTGAGAATAGGGGTATGGTCATTTTCAGGTTTCAGGTTTTTCTTACAATTTTGGGAACAATTTATGACTGAATAAATAAATAAACATAGACAGATGACCAGCTGGGTGTCGTGGAAAGATTTGTCTTGAGTATGTTGTCCAGGTGGTGAATGCCAGGCGGAAAATATTACAGAACAGAAACAAAACCCTGCAGGACTGCAGTTTGAATACACATCTTCACATAATCAAAATTTCTCTTGGGAGACACTACAAAAAACCTAACTGTTGTTAAACATGGAACTGCACACCTTTAAATAAAGAATCTCAAGATGGCATACACTGTTCCTGTCTGCCTCTTCTAGCACCACAACACTATGAGGTAAATTAGGTTGCGAGATAATGACTGTCCCAAAAACTATAATGATGTATGTATTACATCACAGTGGTTTCACTTCAGACATAGAAGGGCTTCTAAGGAGAGAAAACCTCAGCCATGAAAGTAGCAGTTCAGTCCTAGAAGAATCTTGAACCAGACCAGTAGAATGATTGCTCTACTTCAAGTCTTGTTTTCAAGGCTGACATAAGATGCTCACATGACATCAGTGTTCAGGGAATGACACCAGATGCACAGCGATCACCATCGATCAAAGCAAAAGTCCTATGTTGACAGTCCTATGTAGACAGGCATAGGAATTAGCCTCAGTAAAATGAGATATTTATTTCTGAATAAAGATGGGAAAGACTTGGCTGAAATATCTGTGCTAATTTCTATGTTTTAAAAAAGTTTCCCACTCCATGCTTCTTATAGCATATGACCAATATTAGCGTTAGTACTACATGAAAGATAGTCATTATTTCTATCATCTATTCCTCTAAACCTATGCGCATAAGAAATGAAGAATAAAATAGCACCAATGATGTTCTGTTGTCTATGCCAAGTAGTGCACCTGTTAGCTGATTAACAGGATTTCATAGTTTGCCACTAAACACTAAAGAATCTATCAAAAGAGCAGTCTAAGGTACTTCACTGAAAAACACAGATCTGCCAAAGCTTAGTATGCAAAAAGAATCCAAGTGGATTTCAAACCTCCACCAGCAATGAATTCTAAATGCAAGAGGTGTCATAGCAGCTGGAAAGCATGGAATTTCAGGGACTTCAATATAAAGTGGAAGGTTGTCAGGGAGTCAGTAGTGCAAGACCTCAGAGAGAAGCCATGTATAGAGGGCAGCAGAATGTGAGGAACAATGAAAAGAGCACCTAACTGCTATATAATCTCCCAGTTCAAGTACTACGATTATGAAAAATTTATGGCAATCAGCATATGAGACAAGAAACAGTTTAGCACCATAATTTTTGTGTGTGTGTGTGTGTGTGTGTGGGGGGGGGGGGATAGCACACAAAGATCTACAGTTCTAGCAACCCTGATCCTCAGCTGGATAGCAAGAGTTCCCTGTTTAGAGCAGACATTAGCTTCTGGCTACCCCAAATGTCAAGTTGGACTGAAAGCACTGCCTACATTTCTCTTCTCTAACCTGAAATAATTATTTTGGAAAAAACATTACCTGATATACAAAATTGGCAACATCATTTATTTCGAAGAGTGATAAAGAAAAAAAGCATCATGTTTGCATGAAATCCTTTTTTAGCAAGTTGACTTTGAGAAAGTACATTCTTCTGTAACACAGAAATGCTACACGAATTTGAGAATGTGAAATGATAACAATAATAGTAACCACCACATACTTGAAGCTAGCCCTAATCCAGGTTATTTATTTCAACAGAATTTACTTACAATTATGAATGCTTGGTATAACAGGGTAACAGGTGGACAATACAATAGGTTTGCCACCTGTTCCTTATTTATTTTAGAAACCATCAGGGAAAAGAAGGGATGTAACATACCTGCAAAAAGCTACGGTAAACTGTTACAAGGAACAAGATTTCATAAAGTATTGGAAATGTTGTAACACACATATTAGGCCATTTTCTTATGTACTCACTAGCCATTCCTTAATTTGGAGTGCTTCAGGCATATAGTACAATCTTTAAAATACCCTAATAATACTAATATAGTTGCTTAAATCCAGATCCAGCTTGTTACACAGGTAATTTGCCCGTTTAGATTGCCAAAGTACAACATTAAAAAAGAAAAAAAATTATGGATCGCTCTTCAATTTATGGTCAGATACAGCTATACTAAATATGCCACCAGTTTAGTGTTAATTCCACTAGAATAATGTGCATTTGCTATGTAAAATAATATATGGCAAGACTTTAATAACTATTTATATAACTTTACAACTTGTTCCTTATTAACTCAGAAAAGCACTATACTGTGTCAAGCCTTGCTCACCACTTTTATAATGAGATAGAATGCTTTAATGTACTTCCTTTTTTAAAAAATGAAAGAGTATTTTGAAATTCAATTGGGAAAAGAGAATCCAGGGGGTATCATAGCTGCTGATTTATCTGCAGCAGTCAGAGAACAAAATATTAGTGGAACAGAAATGCAAACCAGATTGCTCTCTCAAAATTATGTGTTTAACTGATCACATGCTACTTCTCAAGTTATCTGAATGCTCGCTTACAGATGCTGCAAGAAAGCTTTCTACCCAAAGACCTTTTCTTTTTTTTAAAAAAAGCTTCAAAATGTGTGGTTTCCTTTTCATAGCATGAATAATGTGAGAGAAAGAAAATGCAGCTGTAGGACAGAATTTCTCAAATGGATCTAATGCCACCCACTGAAACGAATTGGGAGAACATGGTTGTGAGGCAGCTCTTCACAGTCATATGCATGAAATGAAACAAGAGAACACAACCATATTCCCTCCATTTGTTAAATCTGCTCAGCTGATGTCCTGTAGAAGCTATTAAAAGAAAAACACAGTTGAGCCCATAGTTCACAGTTGAGCCCATACTTCAGATCAAGATGGAAAGAACACAAACAAAATAGATGGAAATAATCACTTTCTCATCTCTTCCTTCTATCCTTAAAAGTGATAAAACTTATTTTTTATTATTATAGATGTTTTTATTACAGATTTTAAAATATATTTATATAATTTATATTATGTGTTAAATATATAATATTTATATATTATATATTTTATTTGCTTTTAGCCATTATCTGGCCAGTAGTTTGCTGTAGCAAAACATTCACTGATCACAATACACCTAAATGCAATGTTGCAAATTTTGTTAGTACGGAGGGGTTCTCATCTCTTTACACAATTATGTTAACCGAGTTTTACCAATATAAAACACTGCTTTTAAAATGTGTTCAGGAAAGCTTGGATTCATATCAGAGGTTTTTTAGGCTGAAAGACAGTTTGCTTCAAACTGCCAATATTATTCTGCAACGTGCAGGCACGAGGCAGCATTGGGTATATTTATTTATTCACCACTGGTGAGACCCAAAGGCTTCATATGTGTGAATCCTACAATATTCTCTAACAAAAAACAGGAGTTCCATGGTAAACAAGTCAATGTAGAAAAGGCTCCGAAGTATGAAAATGATTTCTTTGTGTTAAATTGTGAGATCCATTTTATAGTAATTTTTGAGGACAGTTTTCACATTTTGTTACAGTGTGCATACACTAATTTATAAGGGAATTCAAAAAAATCCCAGCATTCTTGCTTACCTGACTGAAAAGCACTTTTTACTTTTAACAAATGAACTTCAAATTCATAATATTCAACTGCTGTACTGTTCACTTGACAGAGAAATACAATACTAAAGCAGATAATTATCAAATGGCATCCTACCATTGTGTGCATGTAGACACTTAGGAACATAATGGAGACAGCTGAAAAGTGGTGGTGAGAATTCTGTCATACCTCTGTACCAAAATAGAGGAATGTTAATATTCTTCTCACCAGTAAGCAGTTCAATACAAATAAATAGTCTACTAAGCAGTTAGATGCATTCTGTGGTATTGGAAAAAGTTTCAGTTTGCAACAACTGTACCTCCATTTAATCTCATCGGCTACAATACTGCCACTGTTTGTTACCATCTGTATCAGTTCCAAAGACACAAGCTAAAATTTGAGGAACACATTTACAGGCTTTTTGAACTGTTTGGTAACACAACATTATGAAAGGGGGAGCCACTTCCCCGATATCCTCCTAACGCCACAAAAATATCTATAACATAGGATGCAAGGTTAATGACACCCACACATAAAAGCCTGAGAGAAAGTCCTGCCTTGACATCCTTCATAACTGACTTTTCTGAACAGTGACATCCTAAGAGGCAGAGACTGAGCAAGGGGAAACTGCGCCTGGGGCACGTGTGCACCCAGCGCCCCTGCTGTGGCGTTGCCCGCCCCTGCCACGCCCCCTTGACGTCCCAGCTACGCCTCTGCTGCTGCTCTGCCCGGGACGTCATGCCCCTCCTGTCCCGTGGGTGCTACGCCACTGCTAACAGGCATCTCTTTAGAGCAGTGGTGGTGAACCTATGGCACTCCAGATGTTAATGGACTACAATTCCCATCAGCTCCTGCCAGCATAGCCAATTGGCCATGCTGGCAGGGGCTGATGGGAATTGTTGTCCATGAACATCTGGAGTGCCATAGGTTCGCCACCACGGCTTTAGAGGCACTGAACAGGGAGGAAGAAAGCAAAGCTCTCACAGATATTCAGAACCCATGCATAAAGTACCTCAAATATACTGTACCCATGCATAAAATACCTCAAGTATACTGTTTGTGTTATCAGGAATGAAATTATATAAGAGCTAACATGCTAAAATTTATATATTTCGATTTTATCCTGATGTATGGGAACAATTATGAATTAGAACACTATGCAAATCAAGCACCTTTGCTAGAAGTACAAAAGAAACTACTTCAAACAATTCCATAGATTCTACCATTCCTGATTTCCAAGCAACATTTTACCCAAGCACAGCATTTCAATCCTAACCAAGAGATCACAAATTCCTTCACACTCCATAAGTGTGAAGTTGAAGATATGAGCCTCCAACTCTTTAATAGTAACGATAACAATGATGATGATGATAAACAGCCATTCCAAAAAGACTAGGACACTACTTGAAACATCTTCAAATTGACAAAATCAACATCGGTCAGATTCAGAAGGCAGCCCTGCTGGGATCCGCACAAATACCACACCGATACATTACAACTTCCTAGGCCTCTGGGTGAGGCTTGAATTGTAATGAAAGGCCAACAACCAGCTAAAGAACTGTCAGCTGTAATATTAAGCAAAATTTAATAACAACAACAACAACAACACTGCAGGAATCATCAACTGGACCCAGGCTGAGTTGGAAGCATTGGATAGAAAAACTTAGAAGCTTATGACAATGCACCATGCCTTACACCCACGCAGTGATACTGATAGATTATACCTTCCCCGGAGATCTGGAGGCAGGGGCTTACTGCAAGTACAGCAAACAATGGAAGAGGAGAAACATACACTGGCCGATTATGTGAAGGAAAGTCAAGAACAGGCATTGATTGAAGTGAAGAACAGACATTTGCTGCAAACCCAGAAAACCAAACAAGAATACAGAAAAATGTGATTAAAATGAGGACTAAAAGCTGGCACAACAAAGCATGCATGGCCAGTTTCTGGAGAAAATCAAAGACAAGGTGGACAACGAAAAGACCTGGCTGTGGTTAACAACTGGAACTCTGAAAAAGGAAACTGAATCCCTGATTTTAGCTGCCCAAGAGCAAGCCATTAGAACAAATTCGATCGAGGCCAAAATCGAAAAATCCTCAGATTATGCAAAGTGCAGATTATGCAAAGAAGCTGATGAAACTGTAGATCATGTCCTCACTGCTGCAAAAAGATTGCACAGACTGAGTACAAACAGAGACACAACTCAGTGGCCAAGATGATCCACTGGAATTTATGCAAGAATTACAACATAAGAACAGCTAAGAACTGGTGGGAACATTGTCCAGAGAAAGTAATGGAAAATGAGAAGGTCAAGATCCCGTGGGACTTTCGAATTTAAATGGACAAAATGTTGAAACACAATACACCAGACATCACCGTGATCAAGGACAAGAAAGTGACCATCATTGACATAGCAGTCCCCGGTGTCAGCAGGGTCATTGAAAAAGAGCACGAGAAGGACACTAGATACTGCGATTTGAAAATCGAGCTTCAGCGTGTATGGCACAAACCAGCTGAGGTCGTCCCAGTGGTAATCGGCACGCTGGGCGCCATCCCAAAAACACTAGGGCAGCACTTGAAACATCTTCGAATTGACAAAATTAACATCTGTCAAATTCAGAAGGCAGCCCTGCTGGGATCCAAACGAATACTCCGCTGATACATTACAACTTCCTAGGCCTCTGGGTGAGGCTCGAATTGTAATGAAGGCCAACAACCAGCTAAAGATCTGGCAGCTGTGAAATCTACAACAACAACAACAACAAGTAGTAGTAGTAGTAGTAGTAGTAGTAGTAGTAGTAGTAATGAAGGCCAACAACCAGCTAAAGATCTGGCAGCTGTGAAATCTACAATAATAATAATAATAGGCAGCTGTGAAATCTACAATAACAATAATAAATTTTATTTATACCCTGCCCTCCTCCAGCAAAGCTGGGCTGAAGGCTACATACCCTAGGTCAGGGACAGAGCTCAATCCCACAGTTGTGCTGGGCTTCAGAGGCATCTGACATTAGAGAACAGAACCTTGGATACTCACCATAAAGGTTCCTGCTTCTCTGAGGCAAGGACAGCGTCTTCAGAGTATGTGTTATACCTGCCAATTGCTGAGGGAGGCAGGATTTCTAACAAACACTTCGTGTTACTGGACCTCTAGCAGCCCGTGCCTCACTGTAAAGATTTTCCGAGCAAGAGAGCTCAAGAACTTTAGCAGATAAGCATAATAGGTTATAACAGCAACAAAACTTCAGATAACAGGTAACAGGAAGAACAGTGTGGTGGCATAACAACTATCCAGAAAAGGTTAAGGGAGTGATTATCATGATAGTTATAAGAATGAAACATGACAATTTTCAGGAGGAAAGGTGGAAGAGCCTCCCTTGTCTGTCTCCTGTCGAGCATGCAGAAGTGGTATTCCTTCTCTTTACAGTTTGCTGTGTGTTCCGAGATGTGATCAATCCCTTACTCTGAAATCTTGGAACAGCTGATACTCTGGGCGGGCAGACTACCTATTCTCCCAAGATTACCTTAAAGAAGGAGGAACCTTCATGGTGAGTATCCAAGGTTCTGTTCTCACTCTAAGGTGGAAGGCATCTTTAGACTATGGGATGTCCAAAAGCACATCTTCTGGATGGGTTCATCAATGTTCCAAGACTTGTTGTAGCACTGTTGGACCAAATGCAATGTCAGAAGATGCTCAGGTGTCTATTTTATAGTGACAGACAAAGGTAGAGGCCAACACCCAGGTGGCAACTTTGCTAATTTCTTCTACAGGAGAAGCAGTGGCGTAGTGGTTAAGAGCAAGTGTACTCTAACCTGGAGGGACCAGGTTTGATTCCCTGCTCTGCCGCTTGAGCTGTGGAGGTTTATCTGGGGAATTCAGTTTAGCCTGTGCAGTCCCACATACGCCAGTTGGGTGACCTTGGGCTAGTAGTCACGGTTCTTCTGAGCTCTCTCAGCCCCACTTATCTCACAGGGTGTTTGTTGTGGGGGGGAAGGGAAAGGAGATTGTCAGCCCCTTTGAGTCTCCTTACAGGAGAGAAAAGAGGGATATAAATCCAACAGATGCTTGAAATTCCAAGGCTTCAATGGTGACTAATTTCCTGGTAGAGTGGGCAGTGATGCCCTGTGGTGGAAGTACCTTCCAGGCTCCATAAGCATGCTTGATGTTGTAGCTGATGGCTGCCTTGGACATATTTTTTTCCTTTGTTCAGTGAGTTCAGATACATGAAAAGTGAATCTGTCTTCTGTATGTCTGCTGGACACTTCAGGTAAATGCACAAGGCTCTCCTGAAATCTAAGGTGTGCCAAGGTCTTCTCACAGGAGTGTGATGGAAAGAAGTAAGATGTAGTTCCTATTGATGGTGCAAAGTCAAGTTGACTTTAGGGATAAAGGTGAGATCAGGTCTCAGGACCATATTGTCCTTGTGGAAGATGCACAGTCCTTCCCTGGCTGAAAGAGTTGCCAGTTCAGACATTCTGCGGATGGAAGTTATGGCCACAAGGAACAAGACCTCCACTCTTAGCTACTTGGGACTTCACAGAGTGGTTTAAAGGGAGGCTTGGCGAGAGACTAAAGGACTTTATGAAACCTCCATGTAGGAAATCTATGGATGGTAGGAGGATAGTTGTTGTAAACCCCTTTCAGATAGGCAAGAATGTGAGGATGCATGGAGGTTGGAATGCCCACTATGGAGGGAATGATGGTGGAAATGGCTGCAACCAGCATGTGTAGGGTGGAAGCTCACAGATTCTGGTGTACCCTATCTTGTAGGAATCCCAGAAACTGGCCCAGGCATGAATTGAGGGGGTCCTTCTTACTGGGACACCAACAGACAAATGCCTTCCAAGTGATGTGGCATATACATTGGGTGGAAGGGCGCCTGTGAGCCAATATGTTTTCCACCACCGCTGGCTTCTACCTCAAGGTCATTAGCCTGTTTCTTTCAAGAGCCAGGCAGTCAAATGGAACCAAGCGGAAACCTGGTGTCATGCCAGACCTTGGTGGAGTACGTCCGGAAGCAGAGATAACTTCCAAGGTTTCTTTATAGGGACTTCTACCAAGACTGAGAACCAAGGTTTCCAGGGCCACTCAGGAGCAATCAGGATGACTGTCGCTCTTTCTGAGCTGATTCATGGAATCTTGGGGAGAATGCGAAGGGGAGGGAAGGCATACAGTAGTAGATTCGGCCACAGAGATGTCAGGATGTCCACTTGCTCTGCTCAAGGGTGACAGAACCAGGAGAAGAAACAGGGAAGCTGGCAGTTCTGAGCTGATGTGGAGAGGTCAACAGCTGGTTGACTAAATTTCTGTGTCACTTGGAGGAAGACAGCTGATCTCAGGGTCCATTCATTCTCATGCAGACTGTGGAGACTGAGCCAGTCCACAAGTACATTGGAGGTTCCCTGTATTTGCTCGGCTGGGAGGGAGAGGAAATGGCCCTCGGCTCAGTCCAGAATTCGAAGAGCTTCTCAATGAAGTAGTGGTGACCAGGAATCTTCCTGCTTGTTTATGTGTGCTTTAATCGAGACATTGTCCATATCCACTAGAGCATGATGGAGATGAATCTGCTGCTGAAAATGTTGGTCAAGACCTCTGTAATGAAACTCAGCGTTTCATCCTGAATCTCTTTTGGACCACAAATCTGTTCATAAACTTAAGGTCCAAGATGGCCAGAGGACCCAGAGTTCTAGGGTATTTATATTCAGATTCTGCTCCTATGGGGACCAGAAACCCTGAGCAGGATTGTTCAGCAGTGAGGTTCCCCGTCACATTACGATTGCATTTGTGAAGAGCTGCAGAAGGAGGGTTGAACTCCTGAGGTGTAGCAGGCATTGAGAGGGAGGGTTGAAGGTGGCTCTTTTCCCAATTGATGAGGTAGCCGTGAAACATCAGAAGACAGATGACCAGTTGGGCATCCTGGAAAGATTTGTCTTGGGACTCCAAACATTAAAAAACCCCATACATTATCTAAATCCAGAAACGATACCAGCCCTTTAACAAATGACAATGCAAATTAAAATCAGCTTTAAAAATATTTTTAAAACTCATTAGTCAATTGATTAAACCACATCAAGAATATGTTTAGCATTGCCTATAGCAGTAATCAGATGTGAGGTTAAATAATACAGTTCCAGGACTTCCGGGTAAGGCTTCGGAGAAGCTGGACGCCTCTCGCTGAGAAGCGGTCCCGTACCTCTCTTTCAAAGAGGCTAACAACCTCTGACACCTTAGGACAAATTTCCTAACTCCCCTGTAAGCCAAGGGGAGGTTGGTGTCAACTTCTGGGGCGTGTTAGAGGGTCTTCCCTGCCCAGAGGTCTGTGCCGAGGACCGGCTGGGTTAAGGAGAAGAAGCTCCATGTCAACTGCCATTATAAGAGGGACGAGGAAAACTAAGATCCAGTACAGCAGCAGAGAAGCCGAGAAAACCCAAATATCATGAAATAAAGGTGGAGAAGGTAAGACTACTCGTTGAGAAGTTCTAAGAAAGAGTAATTAAAGAGCGAAAGCTAAATACCAATCTGAAAGAGCTTAAAACTACTAAAGAATAAGACGCGACTGTGCCTGGAGGGGGAAAAAAAATTAAGACGCGACCGCGCGCGGAGAATCAGGTGGAGGGAGTGAAAGTGGCCACATTGGGGGGGCCCGAAGCAACGCACGCGGTAAAAAGATAAAGGAAACTTGATATTTTTTACCTTATCAATTGTAACTCTTGACTCAGTGCCAGCAAGAAACCATAGAGTTAAAGACTAGACTGGAGGAGGGAAGAGAGCGGATTTCGGACAAAACAAGGAAGTTGCGAAGAAAGAGAGACAGGAAAGAAACCATAGAGCGGCAGGAGGAAGGGACCTAGAGACGGCTTCAGAGATATTTCCAGTGTATATCACAGAGGCAAGTAGAATGCGTGTGTAAAGACCTCCTTACAGAGCGCAGAGAGTTGAAGAAGAGAGTTAATTCCCCCCTCCCAGGTGACTACTTAGATTACAAGTAAGTCTGAATTTACGAAGAATATCAAGACTTGCTTGTGCTATATTTTCTGAAAGATGTCAACAAGAAATAACAGCAAAAACAAAATGGAAAAACTAGAAAAAAATCCAGTTGACACAAAAACTCCTGAAAAGAATGGAGTGGAGGCTAAAAAAGATGAGACAGATGCAAAACTGGAACAAATACTAAATGTGTCACTTAAAGCACAAGAACAAGCAAAGGAACGTTTTGATAAATTGGATATAAGGTTCAGCAGGATTGAAAATGACATCTCAGAAATGAAAAATGATTTAAATCAGCTGAAAAAATTAGAAACAACAATGGAGGGGATGCAAGATGAAATGAAGAAAATGAAAGACAACACAACAATATTGGACAGTAAAATGGAAATACTTAAAAACCAGACTGATATCATTGCAGACCAGATGGCCTTGATTGAATTAAAAGCGAAGGAAAATATGCTAAGGTTGAGAGGGTGTCCAGAAGAAAGTAGAGAGGACTTAAGAATATTACTCGGTTCAGCATTATCGGAATTTCTACAGATGGATAAAAGACAGATGGATTTGGAAATAGACAGAGTATATAGAGTGAACACCAGATTCACAAAGGATAAGAACCTATCACGTGATATAATAATTACATTTGCAAGAAAAATACTCAGAGACGAAATTTTAATGAAACACTCAAGGGACAAATTGAAAATCAAAGGAAAAATAATTTCGGTGATGAAAGAAGTCCCTCTACATATTTTAAGAAAAAGAAAAGATTATAATCCATTGGTATCTTGGTTAAATGAAAAAAAAATAAATTTTCGATGGGGACAACTGGAAGGATTAAGCTTCCAACCAAACCCAAGTTCCAAAAGAATTAATATTGATTCAGTCCAAAAAGTCCATGAGTTTATGAGTGACATCAAACAAGGTAAAATTCCAAGTTTAAACTGAGGTAAGTTACTACACTTGGTCTTTAAGAGAAGATAATAGAATTGTAAAATATTAAGACTATACATTTTTTTTCTGGAATTTTTTTGTCTCTAAAAAGTGTTGTTATAATTTTTGTTATATATTTTAGAATAATTTATATCTCTCTGTATAAATATGCATACGGTTAGTTAAACTCTCAAATGCTCCAATTAGGAAAGTGCTAATTTTACCGAAGATGGTGCTTAAAATGATATCGCTTAATGTGAATGGGATGAATGGGCCAATTAAGAGAAGGAAGGTATTTAACTATCTAAAAAATTTAAACGCAGAAGTGTTATGTCTTCAGGAAACACATATAAAGGGAAAAGACATCAAATATCTAGAGAATAAAAAACTCGGAATTCTATTTCATGCATCTTCAACTAAAAAGAAACGAGGAGTTGCATTATATATAAAAGAACAGTTAAGACCCCAGAACCTCTTCTCTGATGATGGGGGAAGATTTGTAGGGGTGGAGATATTCATAGAAAATACCAAAATATTGCTTATAGGTGTTTACGCCCCTAATGTTAGAAAATCCTCCTTCTTTGATCAGTTGCTAAAAGAAACATCTAAGTACTTAAATGATCATATAATAATGATGGGGGACTTCAACGGAATAGTAGATACATGTCTAGATAGGAAAGGGAAAGGACAAATAAGGTCTAAATCAAATCCATTACCAAAAACCTTTAACTATATGATGAAGAATCTTTGCTTAACTGATGTCTGGAGAGAAAAAGAAGGAGATGCGAGAGAATATACTTTCTATTCTAACAGGCATAAGACCCTAACAAGAATTGACATGGTGTGGGCTTCAAAACTAATGATTTCACTGACCAAAAAAATAAAAATTTTGCCAAGGGTAATATCAGATCATAACCCAATTCTGTTAGAAATGCATCAAAAAGGGGAAACAGGAAATAGAAAGAGTGAAAAGACTGGTTATTTCAAAGGGAGAAGATCAGAAGGATAAAATGTGAGACACAACTAAAAGAATTTTTTGAGATTAATGATGAATCAATTGAAGATATAAATATAATTTGGGATACTAGTAAAGCTTTTGTCAGAGGACTGTTAATAGAACAAGATGTTCTGGAGAAAAGGAAAAGAAGGGAAGAAAATACTAAACTGACAATGGAACTAGAAGAATTAGAAGGAGAATTAAAGAAAAAAACAGGTAAGAGACAGATATTAAAAAAGATAAGGATAGTAAAGGCACAATTAGACTCAAAACTTAGACTCAAAACTTAGAACGTAGCTTAAAATACTTAAAACAGAAACATTTCGAATGGGCTAATAAGCCAGGGAGGTGGATGACAGCAAGATTAAGAAAAGAAAAAAGCTCAAAAATAATTACAAAAATTAAGGAAAAAGAAGAAATCATAAGAGAAAAGGTAAAAATTGAGAAAAAATTTGTACAATTTTTTCCACGCTATATAAAAACAATAAGATCAATCAGACGGCTGAAATTAAAAATTTCCTGAACAATTAGAACAGGTTAAAGAAGAGAAGTTGGCTGAAATGAATAATTCAATCACAATAGAGGAAATTGAAACTTCCATTCAGAAATTGAAAGGGAATAAAGCCCCAGGCCCTGATGGCTTATCGGACACATATTATAAAAAATTTAAAGAAATAATAAAACCAAGGCTATATAAAATATTTAATAACATAATGGAGGGACATCAAATACCAAAATCTTGGCAAGAAGCCCATATTGTCTTAATTCCAAAAGAAAATGAGGAAGAATTGGAGGTGAGAGACTACAGACCAATCTCGTTACTGAACGTTGATTACAAGATTTTTGCTAATATTTTAGCAGAAAGAATTAGGAAACATCTGATACATTTTGTAAATGAAGATCAGGCTGGGTTTCTCCCAGGTAGGAATATCAAAGATAATATGAGAACTGTGATTAACGCCATAGAATGGTCAGAAAAAAGAGTGGAGAAAAAATTGGCAATGATATTCTTGGACGCTGAGAAGGCATTCGATAATGTCAGCTGGGAATTCCTTACACAAGTTATAGAATCAGTTGGGATAAAGGGAAATTTTAGTAATGCCATTAAAACAATATATTCAGAACAGAGAGCCTCACTACTGATCAACAATTATCAAACAGAATCATTTAAGATAGAGAAAGGTACCAGACAAGGATGCCCTCTTTCCCCACTTCTGTTCATATTGCAACTTGAAATTTTATTAAAAAGTTTTAAAAATAATAATGATTGGAAAGGAATTAAAATAAAAAATCAGCAAATTAAATATAAGGCATACGCCGATGATCTGGTGCTATTTGTTGACAACCCGATAGAAAACTTTAAGACAATAGCAAAGCAATTGGAAAATTTTGATGAAATAGCTGGATTAAAAATAAACAAAAAGAAATCTAAAATATTAACTAAAAATTTAGATAAAAAAGAAATTAGTCAACTTCAGGAAATTACAGGATATGAAGTAGCGAAAAAAATTAAATATTTAGGCATAACTTTGGAAAGAAATAATAATAATCTATATGAAAATAATTATAATAAAATATGGAAGGAGATAAAGAAAGAATTAGAACATTGGAGATGCTTACAATTATCATTTACAGGTAGGATAAAAGTGATCAAAACTTATGTGTTACCAAAGATGATGTTTCTATTTCAAAATCTCCCTATCATATTATCAGTAAACCCCTTTAACAATTGGAAAAAAGATATAATGCAGTTCATTTGGTCAGGGAAAAGGCCTAGAATCAAATATGTCAACATGATAGACGCAAAGGAAAGAGGTGGTCTGGGTGTGCCAGATCTGCAATTATACTATGAGGCTAATGTACTAGTATGGATAAAAGAGTGGATTATGCTAAGAGATAAAAAAACCCTTTACTTAGAAGGTCACGATCTGATCAGTGGATGGCATGATCACCTATGGCCTATAGATCCAAGAAAGAAATATAAAAAATTCCAAGATCATCTATTAAGAAAGGCACTGATAAAAGTATGGAATAAATATAAAAATACTTTTTACCAGAGTACACCAGGTTGGATATCAAGAGCAGAGACATTGCAAATTATAGAATTCAGTGACAAATGGAACTGGCCTAGATATAAGGATATATTACAGAATATTAATGGCAAGTTAACTATAAAGGATAGAGAGGAAATAAAAAACGGAGATGAAATATGTCATTGGTTCAGTTACCTTCAATTAAAAAGTACTTTCGAAAAAGATCTTAAAAATTGGAATTTCCAACGGAAAGCACCTCAATTTGAAGAACAGCTGTGCACAGATGATAAAAAATTAGTAGGTAAGATCTATAAAAAGTTATTTATTAGCCTATAAAACAGAACAAGAGGGTGGTGGAAACATGTGATGATAAAGTGGAAACAAGATATAGGAAAGGAGATAAGTTTGGAAGAATGGAAAAGGACATGGAAAAAAACATACAAAATTTAAACTAGCGTTAAACTAAAAGGAAAACTTCTGGAAAATTTTCTACATATGGTATTATCCTCCAGCGAATATAGCTAAGATAAAAAAAAAAGAAGTTAAATGCTGGAAATGTAAAAGAAAAGCAGGATCACTAATTCATATGTGGTGGGACTGTAAAAAAATTAAAAATTATTGGAAAAATATAGCAGATAAGATTGGTCAAATATTTCAAATTAATATAGAATTAAAACCAGGACTCTTCCTTTTGGGCATGAAATTGTAATAATTTTATTTCCAAAAAATGAAAACTTTCTTTTCTTTATATGATATCGACGGCCGCAGAATAGAAATTGCCAAATTATGGAAGACAAAGCACAACTCCAAAGGTTACAGACTGGGAAGAAAGGATTCAACAAATAATGGAAATGGACAGACTAACCTGGCTACTGAGAAGACAACCCAGAAAAGTTTGGTAAAACCTGGAAGATATGAGACTACAAGAAAATTTGCCAATAAATAGGTTACTTGCCGATATAGTAGATTATGTTACATGATTGGAATTTTATAATTGAGTGCATACTAAGAGACTAAGGTACAATAAATTATCTTATATTATGTTCTGTATTACCCTCACGAGTTAAAACATCAAATCCGTATAATTGTCATATTTTTTTAAAAAATAATTCTGAAGACGAAAAACTCCTCTTCATTTCTTATGAAGATTAGAAGTAAAATGTTACTAACCAGCTAAACCTTTATGTTTAGATAACTTTCTTTTCCCTTCTCTCCCCCCTTCTCATACCCCCCACCTCTATACATCTTCTTTCTTCCTCTCTCTTATTCTTTCTTGGTACTTTCTCAATCTTTTCTTTTTCTATAACCAATGGAAATACAAATCCCCTTTTGACTCTCTAAACTCCTACTTCTATTTCTTCTTTCACTCTTACTCTAACCTTTCCTGCTCTCTATTCTATATGCTTCATCATTATCTGCTCTTTCTTCTGTAGTGATTTTTTCACAAAGGACAAGTTATACTAAGTGGATGTAATAATTTTCTTTATATTTTAAACCCAATAAAAATTATTTTAAAAAAAATAATAATAAAAAATAATACAGTTCCATGTCAGACTGCAAGGAAAACTGTAACCTTATGTTCAGTTGCTTAGTACAGCCATCTGAAAATTAAGTTCATAGGAAGAAAGTAATAACATTATTCATTTAACAGGTATATTAAACTAAAATTCAACTTTTTCAGTTAATCCACTAACCAACCATTCTTACATCCTTTAGCAGAACAATATAAACAGACCATGATTGAATAATTCAAAATTTCATAACATGACTGCTCTTTTCCAGATATCTTTTAGTCCCTGCCCCATGCCCAATGAGCATAATTTCACTATTCACTAAAATAGTGGAGAGAGTGGGGGTGGGAAAGACAGAGCTGGGCTGTTAAAAAAAGAGAGAAAAGAACGCCAGAATTACATTAACAGGCTGCTAAGCAAGGACAAGTGTTCAGTAGCCTAAACTGTTAATTTTGTTATATGTCAACAATACAACAGCTGAGGCAAAAGTCTCACAGGGTTTATCCATTCCCTTTCTTTCTCTAATACCTAAAGCAGATTAACAGATAAGACAAAAAGCACCTGCTAAAAGCATTGCACTGAAATATACCTTTCATACACTTTTCCCCACAACACATCAAATGGTTCATATTGATTGGCTCCTTCAGAAAGTACTATTCATCATTCACAAATAATAAATTTCTCTTGCCTTAAGAACATAAGAACAAGCCAGCTGGATCAGACCAAAGTCCATCTAGTCCAGCTCTCTGCTACTCGCAGTGGCCCACCAGGTGCCTTTGGGAGCTCACATGTAGGATGTGAACGCAATGGCCTTCTGCGGCTGTTGCTCCCGATCACCTGGTCTGTTAAGGCATTTGCAATCTAAGATCAAAGAGGATCAAGATTGGTAGCCATAAATCAACTTCTCCTCCATAAATCTGTCCAAGCCCCTTTTAAAGCTATAAAGGTTTGTGGCCATCACCACCTCCTGTGGCAGCATATTCCAAACACCAATCACACGTTGCGTGAAGAAGTGTTTCCTTTTATTAGTCCTAATTCTTCCCCCCAGCATTTTCAATGAATGCCCCCTGGTTCTAGTATTGTGAGAAAGAGAGAAAAATGTCTCTCTGTCAACATTTTCTACCCCATGCATAATTTTGTAGGCTAAATCATATCCCCCCTCAGCCGCCTCCTCTCCAAACTAAAGAGTCCCAAACGCTGCAGCCTCTCCTCATAGGGAAGGTGCTCCAGTCCCTCAATCATCCTTGTTGCCCTTCTCTGCACTTTTCCTATCTCCTCAATATCCTTTTTGAGATGCGGCGACCAGAACTGGACACAGTACTCCAAGTGCGGTCGCACCACTGCTTTATATAAGGGCATGACAATCTCTGCAGTTTTATTATCAATTCCTTTTCTAATGATCCCCAGCATAGGGTTTGCCTTTTTCACGGCTGCCATGCATTGTGTTGACATTCCCATGGAACTATCAACTAAGACGCCTAAATCCCTTTCCTGGTCTGTGACTGATAGCACTGACCCACCTGTGGCGATGTATGTGAAGTTTGGATTTTTTGCCCCTATGTGCATCACTTTACATTTTGCTACGGTGAACTGCATTTGCCATTTCTGAGCCCACTCATCTAATTTATCCAAGGTCGGCTTGGAGCTCTTAGCACTTCTTGGTGGTTCTCACCACCCTACAAAATTTGGTATCATCTGCAAACTTGGCCACCGCGGCTACCCACCCCTACTTCCAGGTCATTTATGAATAGGTTAAAGAGGCACTGGTCCCAAAACGGATCCTTGGGGGACACCACTCCCGACATCTCTCCATTGTGAGAACTTCCCATTTACACCCACTCTTTGTTTCCTGTTTCTCAACCAGTTTTTAATCCATAGGAGGACTTCCCCTCTTATTCCTTCATTGCTGAGTTTTCTCAACGGTCTCTGGTGAGGAACTTTGTCAAAAGCCTTTTGGAAATCCAAGTAGACAATGTCCACCGGTTCACCCCTGTCCACATGCCTGTTTACACCCTCAAAGAACTCTAGTAAGTTTGTAAGACAGGATTTGCCTCTGCAAAAGCCATGCTGACTCTTTCTCAGCAGGTCTTGCTTTTCTACATGTTTTATAATTTTATCTTTAATGATAGATTCTACTAATTTACCAGGAACAGATGTCAAACTGACTGGCCTGTAATTTCCCGGGTCCCCCCTAGATCCTTTCTTAAAGATTGGTGTGACATTGGCCATCTTCCAGTCTTCAGGGATGGAGCCTGATTTCAGGGATAAGTTGCATATGATTTCAGGGATAACTTACAATGTCATACAACAAGAGTAATATTCACAAATATTCAAATCAGTTTAATTCCATATGAAGCATCCTATAAAATTTATCCTATGCTTATATTTTGGGTTGGAATTAGCAGTTCTACATTATCTATTCTGATTTGGAGCTCAGCAATCTCAGGCAAGGTTGTCAAATTCCTCCTGTAATGAATTGCTAGCCTTGGTTTTTAAAATTACATCTAGTTCAATATACTAGCTGCTAGAACACAAACCAAGAATGTTGATAAGTCAAGTTGAAGAATTGAAAAGCAAAAACTACAATAGCAACCTTAACTCTTCACATTTGCATTTCAAATAGCAATGGCCACGCTAGACACAATTTAAACAGTGATTCACAAAACTCTTTCATTCAAGGCTTTTCCTGCCTTGGAGCGTGCAAAAAACAAGCGGGGAGGAACCAGCAGAATCTACTCTTGTAAAAGCTTAATTGTCCATAGGACACATACAATAAAACCATTTCAGATGAAACTACAAAAAAAAAATAATGCCTAACATACAACCCTATAATATCTGTACAGTTTTAGAGCGTACTGTCATGTCCCCCATCTTATGTATTCTTAGCTTTCATTTTACCTTCCTGAACAAGTGTAAGATTGGAAACATGACTGGTGTAAATATGCCCTAAAATCATGCATTTGTATAATTTTATTAATTTGAGGAGGGATAATCATAGTTCATTGTTTGCAACACCCACCAAAGCACATTAGGCCTACAGTATAGTTGCACACAAAGCTGCTGAACTCTGTAGTACTAATTCAACTCGCTGGATCCAGCCAGAACAGCAACCATACAATTCCGTTGTTAAACCTTGTTGTTGAACAGGATCCGGCCACAATTATCATAGAAGTCCTTACTGGTATGGTTTCAATATATTGGTTCACAGATAAAATTGCTTCAAGAACTTGACCTCTGAATTTTGAAGAGATTACACCTTACACCATCACTTGAAAAATAAGCCAGAATCAGGTATATTGACTGTTTACCAATTTGTTTATTTCAAAATAGTCAAAATATTTTGTCTCCATCGTAACTTGAAAAAGAAGAGCGTGTTTAAGGGCCTTCCCTTTCACATAGGTTAAAAAGCTTGTATGAGTTTTTGATCACCATACGTAGAAATCAGTGTTTAGCATATGATGAAAAAAAAAAGGTTTTTTAGAAAACAAAAAGAAGTATTGTGGCATTTCCAAGAGTACCAACTTCCACACAGATTTTTAGGTACTAGAGTCACCCCCAACCCCCTGTTTTTGGTCTAGGGTGCTATAAGATACCTGTATATTTTTGATGTAATACAGTTACCTCTCCAGATATTTCTTGTCCCTATCTGTGCATATTTAATGTTGAATCCTGCACAGGGAAAGGGATACACACAAGTAGTTCATTGATTGCAAAAGATTTTCAAGGGGACTACAACACTCTGAAGAGTTCAGAGCACAGACTGTTTTTTAAAGCTACAAACCCCAGTGAGGCTAAAAAGAGAATGCTAAAGAAATTTCAAAGGAGAAAACCTGAAATGAAGAATTATCCTTACTTAGTAACAGCCCACAGCTGTACAAAGTTCAACCCAAACATACAGTGATGGCAAACTGAACTAAAATTAAAGTACAATTAGTTTGGCTTAGTAAGAATTTTATAGCAGTCACACATTTTATTAAAACTTTACTATCTAATGAGTCTCTCAACTTTTGTTTACACTCCATTGTTCAGCCACAAAGCTCTCCATGGAACTATGTCTAATACCATTCAAACAAAGCCTTGATAATCCTTGCACACAGGACTAATCCAGGTGAAGCATATAACATTTTTTCATCTTTTACCAATTCTTAAAAACATCCATTACATTTCTGAAAAAAACAGGCACTCTCCAGCAAGGTCCCTGGAAGATGTATTTAAGCACTGGTAAAATATGAAGTAACTGGCATACCATTCTCAATCCCAGAGCCCAGCACAGTTACCAACATAGTGACTAATTTTGTCTAATATAGCTGTTAAATAATTGTAACTCATGAAAAATTTGGGGGAGTGCTTTTTATAAAGGATGAGTTGGAAGGTGCTGTGCAGCTCTGTTTTCTCATGCACATTTACGCTAACCTAGCATCAGTTGCTGTCACTCTCGGGTTCTGCTATTACCTTCCTCTCTCAATTATCTGAACTACTGGCAACGGATCATACAAATGCACGTCTACTTATTAACATAACTCCCTCCCACCCCCCCACCCCAGGAATAAGGATACATTACACTGTCACAACTTTAGCCTTTCTCTCCATCATCAAATGCCTCAAATTTGACCGAAGTGGCTATGCTTAGAATTTATTCATATTTGTTTGTCAAGCAAGCAAGTCAAAACCATAATAGTTACTGCCAGAATGGGAAAATCTGGGACATCTTTATTTTCTTGGAAAAAGGTTTGCTTCAGGCAAACCTGTGATATGAATGCCCCCAAAGAAGAAAAGAGAACATGTGCACTTCAATTCTTGATTCTTCCACCCTCTCCCATTCAGTAAGATGGAACTCCCTCAGCCCCATTAACCTCACCAGGTATCTGTTTGCAGAAAGGGGAAGGGAAGGTGATTGTAATGCACTTTAAGATTCCTCACAGTTGAGAAAAGTGGGCTATAAATCCAAACTCCTCTTTTTCTACTTTCCATTTCCCGCCCCACCTCCACCACCACCACCCCCACACCATTTCTCACGCATTATCTCTGTGCCCATCCATCTCTACTCAAAGTCTGTGTAACTTCACAGTAGCTCAGCCAGTGACTGAGGGAAAGGAAAGAGCCAGCAGATTAACAGTAAACATTGATTGGTTGCTGCCTGTTAAACTGAAGTTAAATGGAATGTACAACCAGAAAATAACCTCAAAGGGAGATAGAGAGATCCTTTTTATTTTTGGTTTACTTCTGAGCTTTCGGAATATTAAACCCAAGAGCTGTAAAGTAGCCTCCATGCAAGATAGCCCTTTGGCATTTTGACTAACTGAGGAGGTTTTGTTATAGGTGCCATTTATTCCAAAGTACATTTAGTACTACATTCTTGATGCTCTGATACTATGGTGACTGGGTGCAGTGAAGAGATCTGAATAAAATCCAGGCAAAAATAGAGCAAAACTGACTGACAAGTCCTTTTCTGGAAGTCCAGAGAGACCAATACGCCGTTGACTTCACAATAGTTCAGGTATACAGAACTGAGCATTCCTGGACCTTCAAACTCATTCCCAAAACGGATTCAGAAATACCAGCGTAGAAAAACTATAGACCAATATACTGAACACAGATGATAAAATTTTCGCAAGTATTCTGGCCGAACTAATGAAAGTGGTACCGGATGACTATATAGCTGAAGACCAGGTAGACTTCCTGCCAAAAAGACAGATTTCTCATAATGTACGATCAGTACTGAATATAATAGAAGTGGGCACATTGAATCCACGTGATAAAATTGCATTGTTGTTTGTAGATGCACAAAAGGCATTTGATCAAGAGAATTGGGACTTTCTACTCCATACATTAAGGATGATAGGTATAACTGGAAACTTTTATACAGCGATCCAGAACATTTATCATACGCAAGAGGCAGAAATAAGATTAAACAATACCTATACTAGTAAATTCTGTATGGAAAGGGGAACAAGACAAGGTTGCCCCATCTCTCCTTTATTATTTATAGCTACCTTAGAGATTCTCTTAAACATTATTTGAATTGATAAGACAATAAAAGGGGTTGAAACCATAAGACAGTAATATAAAGAAAGAGTGTATGCAGATGATCTAGTGGTTTTTCTAAGGAACCCTAAAATGACTATAATTAAATTACTGGCTAAAATTCAATCATTTGGTGACATTGCTGGACTAAAAATAAACGAAAAACTAAGATAATGACACTGACTCTTAGGCTCTTTCCGCACTGCGGAAAGGGCGCTCCCCCACCGGCAGGAATTCTGCCGGTGGAGGGGTGGGGGCCGTTCGCACCGGAGCGTGTGAGCGGCCCCTGCAGAGGCCAGCGCAGGAGAGGCGGCTCCACACAGAGCCGCCTCTTCCCCGTCCCTCTCCCACTCACCTCGTCACCTTCATCACCCTGCTGGACTCCTAAGACCCGCCCACGCTGCCCTCCGACCTCCAGGGGTCGGAGGACAGCGAGGGAGGGTCTCAGCAGTCCAGTAGAGCGACGAAGGCAACGAGGTGAGTGGGAAAGGGATGGGGAAAACAGCGTGTTCCCAGCGGTGCCATTTGCACTGCGCCGCCGGGAATGCGCTGTTTTCCAAAAACCTCCCTCCAGGAGGGAGGTTTTTGGAGGCAGCCTGACGCCATCCTAGGGGTGGAGGAGGGGAGTAAGATCCGGCGCTACTCGCGTTTTAGACAGCGCCGCCTGTCTGGCAGCTCCCTGGGGATGGCGTTTTTGCAGTCTCCAGGGTGCCGTAAATGGCCCATGCGGAAAGGGCCTTACAAAAAAGGGAAAAGAGGAACTGGAGAGTAACACCACCATCCAAGTTGTGAATAAAGTAAAATATCTGGGAATCACATTAGCCACAAGAAATGATAAACTGTTTAAAAATAATTACATAAAAACATGGAATGACATCAGGAAGAATTTGGACAAGTGGGAACATATGAACTTTTCTATGTATGGTAGATTATCATTGTTTAAGATGATGGTACTACCGAAGATGGTATACTTGTTTCAGTGGTTTCCGTTCATAACTTTGAATAAAGTATTTGCTGAGTAGTCTAAACAGATAACAAAGTTTATTTGGGGTGGTAAAATGAAGAGGGTGAAATATTTGCACCTTATAGATGAAAAAAAGAGAGGTGGACTCAGTCTTCCAGATCTTTAGTCCTATCATGATTCGGCGGCATTGATGTGGGTAAAAACATGGATACAATTAAAGGAAGAATCTCTGTTAACACTAGAAGGTTTAAGATTAAAATGGGTTAGCATTACTATTTGTGGTCAAGCACAGACAAACATAAGAGGAATTATAAAGATATCTCCAAACATTTCATCAGAAGGGAACTGTTTAAAACATGGATGAAATATAGAAGAATTTTAAATACAAAAGTACCTGTATGGGTTTCAAGAATGGAGGCGCTTCAGTTACAGGATAATAACAAAAGGGAGAAATTGGCCAAGGTATAGAGATCTGATGGAAGTTGACAGAGGAATTATAAAACTAAAGAAGAGAGATCAAGTACAGTGGGAGGGAAATATTTGCCAATTGGATAATTATAATAAACCACACAGTTTTATGGAAAAGGACTTAAGTCAACTGGAGAATTTCAAACACATGGAATGAATTTGATTGAATGTTGATGATTGATAATACAAAGAGAATTAGTAAAATTTATAAAGTCCTTCTTGAACAAAAAACAGAACAAGAAACTGAGCAAGATAATGTGATTAAGTGGGCACAGGATTATGGAGAAACCATACTGCTAAAGACCTGGTCTAAATACTGGACATGCGTATATAAGTATACTCAGAACACTGACTTGTGGGAAAACCACCTTAAATTACCCAACATACTTACAATTAGAATTGGGAACAATGGAGTAGGTACATTAGAGAAAATACGGGAATTTACATTTTAGTCATGGCTTTCTAGAAAACTATGATAATATAAGAGGGAGATTGATTGTAATACTCAATGATAGGATAACGTTAATAATGTTTATAAATATGAGATAATTTGTTAAAAATGATACTATAAAGAACTTTATTTACTCTTTTAGTATGCTGAGGTAACATAAGGATAGATATGAAATGGTAGGACGATAAGATGAGAAATAATCTTAACTGAATATTTGGTTCTGTTTTCTAAGTTGCCTTTAGTTAAACATTAGGACTAATGAAATAGATTCAAGAAATATTAATGTATATCTTGTACAGTTGTCTTACTGTGTTTACATATGAATGATTACAATGTTATATCAAAAAATGCAATAAAGAAAAACATTTTTTAAAAACCACAATGGCAGCCATGTTTTTTAAATAAATTCCTCACACAGCAAGCTTCATGCTTCCTCTACAGTTTAGAGTCAACAATGATCAACATTCATGACCATATAATTTCAGATGTTTACTGGAACATATAAGACAACTCAAAAGTTGCAGATGGAATTTAATAGGATGGTGTTGGGACAGTCATCAAGACCACACTGCATCAGCATTGAGAGATCTGAGATGGTTTCCTAGTCATAAAGACAATCTTTTGTACTAAGCAGGTTTCTGATGGCCTGCATGGGCGCTAGAGATTCAACATATGCCTTGGGCAGACCATTACCTCCCGAAGGCTCAGTTAAAGATAACGGTCTTATCCTACATGAGCCTAATTAGGATATGTCACCCCTGGAGACTGATAGAAGCCATGAGATACCAAGCCCTGTCAACAGCCAGAGGCCAAACTACACAAGACTTTTGTTTAACTAATCAGGTGTGGGTTCTATAAACCCAACTTCCTAGCAGCCATACAACAGCTACAGGAAAAGTCTATTAGGGCCCAATTTAGGCAAGGACTGCTTGGTCTCCCTGAGTGCTGTCAACAAAATTCTGGATCCTGTAAAGATCTCTACTTATAACTTAGACCTTTGTCAGTCAAGGTTGTTGAAATGTTGCAAGGAATCATTTTCTGCTCTATTATGCAAAATGCTTACTACCTACTTAGCTGTGGAGTTTTTCAAGCACTGAGCAAGTAATGATGAGACCACTATTTTAACAGCCTTTGCAGGCTTTTCAAACCCTGGCCAACTATAGGCCACTTTCTAAGAAACTGCAGCTGAAGAGCTCCAGCAGTACCTTGCTGACATTTCTGCTCTTGACTCATTTCATTCTAGCTTCAGACCTGACTTCAGGGCAGAAATGGTTCTAATTATTCCTACTGGTGATCTTTAAAATACTTCTATGCTGCCTCTTCAGAGTTCTATTGTAGGAGGCTTACAATTAAAAGCACAAGCAGGATACATTTATTTGAAGCCTCTTAACTGGAGATCATTTGCTGCTGCTAAGGTGTTTAAAATGTTATTTTGGAATTACAATGTGGCAGAGATGTTTTGTGTCTTTTTAAACCAACCAAATACAGAAGTAGCTGTAGGAGACAAATTGCCTATGATATAGGATTTTTCATGGGTAGTACCACAAGGTTTCCCTTAATGAGATCATCTGGAATTGGCTGTCACCAGAATGCAAATGATATCCATCTATATTTCTCATTAAATAAGCCTCTGAATGCTGCAGTCTTTGTCCAGGGCTAGTACCCAACTGCCTTGACCATAACTGAAGAGCAAAGTGAAACTGAAATCTGACAAGATGGAAGCAATGCTGATCAGTAAGGCATCTGTGCTCGATGGAACTATGGTGTTTAATCTGGATGGGATCCTGGTATCTAATACTATTTGTTAGGGACTCCAAAGTCTTGTTAAACTTCATTCTTTCACTAGAGAAACAGGAGACTAAGGATATGGTTTCCAGGTGCATCCAGCACAACTCTCTCCCCCTCTATGGAGACCATGGATCTTCCCATGCTGGCTACAGCTTCCATAACATGCTGCCTGCCACATGAGGCTTTGACAGTACTTGAAAAACCTTCAATTGGTACAGAATGTGGCAATCCATATAACATCAGATGTTAACCAGAAGGAGCATATTATTCCAATTTTAAAATCTATCACCTTGTTTCTGGGTCTAGTTTAAGGTTCTGGTGCTTAATTTTAAGGCCCATCATGGCTGAAGGCATAAAGGACAACTTAACTCTGTATGAGCAGGGGTCCCCAAACTACGGCCTGGGGGCCAAATGTGGCCCCCTGAAGGCATTTATCCGGCCCGCCAGGCATGGCGGCAATGGCTCCATTCATGTGCAGTGGGGGCTCGAGGGAGAGGAGGAACTGGCCCCAACGGCTGTTGATTGCAGTTACATGATGGCACCCCCAAATCTCCACGAATTTTCTGACCCAGAGTTGGAAACCTTAATGTGGCAACGCCTGCTCCGCCCTTCCCTCTCAGCTACTCCATGTGTTGCTCTCAGGCTTTCTGTTCCGCCTCACTCCCATTGGCATCAGCCAGGCTGGCGAATCGCTCGCTGGCTGCTAGGGAGGAAAGAACCCAGGAAGATACCTGATCCTGGGTTAGATGGAATGCTTCATTGGGAAAGTTCTTTTTTTTTTTTTTTACAGGGGAAGGTATTCCACAGCCTCCCCAACAATATTTGGAGCCCACCCTGTACTTGACATACTTTGGTCACTGTTCTAAAAATAGACCATGACAGAAAGGCTGAAAGGTGAAATCAAACATTTTACAATCATTTGTGCATAGGAATTTGTTCATAGTTTTTTTTTAGTCCAGCCCTCCAACAGTCTGAGGGACAGTGAACTGGCCCCGTTTAAAAAGTTTGGGGACCCCTGCTGTATGAGCCTGCATGACTACTCCACTCAGCACAGCAACATTGGTTGTCCTCCCCCTGCCCTGCTCCTGACCAAGATAGGCAGTAGTCCCTGCTCAATTACTGGCCTTTTCAGCAACTGATCCAATCCTCTGGAATGGTATTCTAGAGAAACCCAGCAAAACTTCATCTCTGATCCAGTTTTGTAATGAGTGTGGGACTGAATTTTTTTAAAAGGGGTGTTGGGACCTTTGACGGTGGAGATGTCTCAGTGATATTAAGGGCAGCAGCCTCCTAAATGAGCATTATAATTTTTACTGTCTATCCTGTTTTAATGCTATTTATAGTGTGGTTTTTCCCCCCAGTTTTTTTTAACTCGCCCCAAGTCCCAGTTATTTGGGCAGATGGCTGGCATGTAATTTTTCAAAAGATAAATATTCCTTATGCTGGGACTGTTTCCTGATAATGCCTTCTTAGTCCCTCAAATAAGGACAAAAACATATAGAAGCATTCTCAGTTCTTATAGCCCATTTCCGGAACACTAGTTATGTGGATGTTCGTCAATGTCCCAGGTAGGTATTCAGGAAGCAATGAAATATATTTAAGTAGGCTTTTAAAAGCTAAGAAAGGACTAAAATAATCCTAGATGCTGGTCAAATATAGGAAATGGTTATGTTTTTTCATACTAGGATAAAAGACTGCAATTTTAAATATACATTAACTAATGAAAGTCAGAGGGAAATGAAATAAAGGGTTCCTTTTAACTGATTAATTAAATCTAGTCTTGTCTTTATCCCTTGTCAACAACAGTGAATGTGCAGATATTGAAGTGCTCTATTCAATTTTCTTTCTGAAATGTGATTTTCTCCATCAATTGCAGTCACCCAAAGACAACCAATCCCTGAAAAAACCCGAGAGAGCATCAGAAATTTACCAGATTGATAGTTGCCATATATATGTCTGTAGGATAAGACTAAAAAAATTTAAAAAGTTTTGCCTTCATATGCAATAACTACAGATAACTGCATCAGTTATTAGACAGCAGATTAATATTTTTAAAGAGACATTTATTTCCCATGTCTATAGTTACCAATAAAATAGTACGAAATCTTGATTCTGCCAAGCCTGGTAAATGGCTAGAACTATTTTGAAATATGCACTGTATTATCAGAAACAATGTTCTTCCAGATGTCACCTAATAATTAAGGCATTTTTGGATCCTGTATAGCTTTTAGGCGGGGCATTTACTTTTCAAATCATTAGATTTAAGATTCTGTGCACATGTACCACCAACCCAACTCAATTTCGTCAAATTAATGTTGGGACCTACATGTATTTTTTTGTTTTTAAAAAAACTTTGGAGCATTCAATTCAAACTTGTTTTACACAGAAAAAATGACACTACTACTTTTGCTTCCTTACACTGCAATTTAGTTTTAAACGTGATCAACAACAATTAAAATAAAATTTGGCTTCTAAAGGCTAAGGGAAACACAGAAATAGGCAGAGATACCCAACTTGGTCTCTCTTTTATTATCTTCTGCATCGTTTAAAGAAACAATGAGTTTAGAATTAAACTTAGCCCCTCTGCTTTTTCAGCTGCCAATGTTGGGGGTGTGCGTGAAAACTTCATACCAAGTAAACAAAAGACTCTTTCTTCCTTCTTAGTAAAGAATCAGAGATCTACCAAGCTCTTAAATAGCTAGAACCCAGCATCATCCCTTTACATTCATTCTCCAGAAGACCGCAAAAGGCCCACTCATGCAATATGCTACCGAGTCAAGATATACTCATTCAACAAAAAAACCCCTAATCCATTTATGAGGGTGGGAGGACAGTATCATTTCTGTCACATGAGCGGAAGCATTTTAAGAAACATGCTTGCTAAAGTATATAATACTTTTTTAAACTTTCATGTAATAAGGGATACAACATTTAAAATCAGAGCATTAGATCAGCAGTACTGTGTAAAAAAAAATCATTACCATCCCATTCTTTTTACATATGAGGGAAGTGTAACTGCACTGCCTTCCACAGCATAATTGTTGTATGACAAACAGAATTTGCAGAGGAGTTATTGCAAAAGTAGAACATAGTTTGTAAGGCTAAGTGTCCTCATTTGCATCAACACTCGGGTCACCCAAGTTCTATATGATTCTGCCTCTCAAACAACTTTACAAGCACTGCTACAGTCATACAAGCAACAGCAACAAGTTCCACAGTACTGGGTAAAACTCTTTTGTCAAGCCATATTCACACTAAAGCATTTAATCTGGAGTAGAAGAGAGGAAATGTTACAAGATTAAGCGATAAAAGACCAATGATTAGTAGTACAATAATCTGAAGGGGGGAAAGAAGTTAGTAACATCACACTGGAAATAAGCTACTGAAGCATCTTACTTCAGGCAAACAAAGAACTACATGCAGCTTAGCAACATCAATATGCACTATCCTGCTGCTCATCACTTTCTGAGTTATCTTCCGCGTTGCCCCCCCAAGAATGCAATATTCCTGTTTACAGTCCTAGCTCCACTCTGGCTACCTCGGAGTACTTCTTCCAAGTCTTTTGCTGCTTTTCAGTCATGGAGGACCCTATTCATTTCACTATCACTCATGCTCAAACAGCCCCTTGTTCGGTAACTATACTACACACCTCCAGTTCTTAGTTCCTCCTCCCTTAGCTTTATTTCATACATTGTTCCCATCTAGCTGTTGAAAACGACAACACCCCTCACTTTCCCCCTACAGAGCCCCTCGGGCTCCCAACACTAACCCTGCGAATTTGACACGCCCCTGGTTCCTCAGAAGAGTAGGACACGACCCCAAACCTCTTTTCATCCAAACGAGAGGGAAGTCTGTTGTTAAGCATTTAAAGCCCAATTGCTGCCTGGTGTCTTCGCCTGTTCAGCACAGGCAGCGTCCTCTCAACTCTCCACATTTTGAGTTGGTGGGGTTGATGCTCACCAACCCTCACACGGAGCAACCGGTCTCTCACAAGGGGTCAACGCCCCCCCCCCTCACATTTCACGAAACCAACCTCCCATATCATTTACTGCAAGAAGTTGGAGGGAGGGGGAGAGAGTAAGATTCTTCCTCTAGCCCTTCACTGTTTCAAGAGGGGGGTCGAGACCTCTTCCCCTCTGTGGGTCTGGCCAGCTGAGATTCCCTCCAAGCCAGAAGGCAGGGCTTAAGCCACCACAGCCCCACACCTCCAGTTTGGAGTATAAGCCCCCAAGGGGTGGAGCACCCTCGAACCTCCCACCCCAATTCGGGGGGTCAAGACCCCCCTTCGCTGGGTCGCACGTGAGACCCCCCCACTGGAACCCAGTAATGGGTCTCTCCCTTCCCCCCGTTTAGGGTCTGAGCCCCAAGGGGATAAAGCTCCCTCCTCCCTCCGGCCCCTTTATTTACCGCCATCATCAGCACGCGCGAGCTGTCACCAAGCGCGAGACACCCCAACCGGTGCCTGACACGCCCCCTCTCTGGAATTGGCTGGCGATCTCTCCCCGCCCCACACTACCATTGGTCGGATCACATGTCACACATTCTTTCTTTCCCGCCCCCGGTTGTTGGCGCCGTACGTCTACTCGCCATCCAACGATCCACTTTACGCCCCCTGCGTAAGATGGCTCCCGCCAGCTTTTCTTTATCAACGCCAAATGCGTAATAGGAAAGAGCGGGAAACATCTCACTGATTCACGCTAGTGACGCGTCGGACGGTGTGTGCGTGCGGAGGGGGGGTTTCTTTCTGCAGATCCTCCCCAAACAGCTTGTTCTATCAGCATAGCTAGAAAGCACGAACTCTGCCGCTGGTGAACGAAATGCTAATTTACGGCACTTGCGGAGGGGGAGCGCCTGAGCGGTGAAAGACAAGGAGCGTTCCTCCTACGAGGAGGCGGGGAATACGATGGCTCCGCCCAACAGCTGTGACATCCGCAGGCTTTGTGAATCGCGGGGGGCTAAGTTTGGTTGAGTCACAGGAGGGTAAATAAGGATGTTTCGGAGACAAAGGGACTCTTAAAGGCGCAGTGCCCCATTTCCTTTATCCTCCCCATACCCACCGCTCTAGTGGCTCCGAGCGGGCCCGGGCAGGGTGGTTCAAACCAGGCCTACGGGCTCATGCACAGTCCAAGCCCTGAGACGTCGCCTCGTTGTGAGGGTCACCAGGGAACGGACCCTGACAACGACTGCTGAAGCAGGTTCGCGAGGTCTTGTGCGTGAGCGCACATACACACATACTTGCATACGCGCGCGGGGCTTGTGGAGCAGCACGTGGCACTTTGGAGGCGGTTGTTGTCGGCAGGTTCCTGAGAGGAGGGATGACCAGCTGGGGGACTTATTTTCCATGTGGAGAGACTGAGTATATTTTGCTCCCAAAACATGCCCCTCAGTGCCTAATGCAATTGCTGCCGCTTCCTGACAAATAAGGGATAGTTTCAGAACAGCGTATGTATGAAACCTACCAGAGCAACACGGCTGGAGTAAAATACGAATAGCCGAATCACTTTCTCCAGTGATAAAAAACCTGACTTTCAAGGCAGCCATTATGCTAACGTTTTACAGATGAACCAGAATACTGAACGCCAGGGTCAGCTAATTCCTGCTGAGAATTTCAATCCTACTTCCTTGGAAAGTAAACATAAAGCAAGATCAGCTATTTGGCTGCTTTTCAAAACAGATTAAATATACGTTAATTCTTTTAAAAGAAATGTATGCGCTCAAATTTTTTAAAAAATATATGAATATATGCGCTCAAAACTTCATTGTGCTATAAAATAGAGTAATTTATAGCTAGCGCACAAAGTCCCAGTTATCTGGTCACTCATGCTTCACAACTGAAAGCTTTTTTCCCCAGCTGTTCTTAAAATCCCGAGAAGCCCACCTATAGGGGGTATTTTAAAGTTTCTAGGATTAGAAAACCCCTAAACATAATAGCACACTGAATGTAAGCTCATTCTACAGGAGCCAAATGACGGACATACAGGCATTTACTGACCTAAGAAAATACAGCGAAGTTGGCTAATGAACATTAACATTTATGCTGCTGACATCTCTCTTGCTAAGCCTATGGCTACCTAGTTTACACTACTATAGAGCTTAGCTCCAGCAAGCATCTGCAGTAAGGGAGAATCTCTTTGAATTTTAACAAGGTTTGAATCAAAGCCAAAATACAGCCATATGGAGATTTGTCTGGGTAAGTTTAGCTTCTGTCTATGCTTCACACTGTGCCACAGAAATACACATCTTACCGTGACATGCCTCTAAAGATGCCAGGTATTGATGCAGGCAAAACATTAGGAGCAAAACTACCAAACTACAGCCACACAGCCCGGAACCCACAACAGCCAAACATCTATCTATACTTCTGTACCATCTGTTCATTACTTAGCGGAAAAGTGCATATACCACATTATGGAAGCATTCTTGATATCTAAATTGAACAGTGGCTGGGGAGGGAGGAACAGTCTAGCCACATAGTAGTATTGCCATAGGTAAATCAGATTTAAATTCAAGAAGGGTGAGGGACAAATTGGATTGAGGACAGCTTGTGAGGAAATATTTTGTACTTGGTAGAGAGCCAATCATAATATATACACATGTACCACATGAGATGCAGAGCACAAGTATACAAAATCACTATTTTTCCTAAAAGACTCACACACACGGACCTTTTCCAGTAACGTGTAAACAAACATATTTTATTTACACACAATGACACACTTTATATCAGACAAACATGCTTGACATCTGTGCTGGGATACAAAATGTCTTGTAGGATGTACCCATTCATCTTTCTAATGAGGTTGTGTAGGTGCATAAAGTTTATAAAGACTATTGATCTTCACCCTGTCCCTATGAATTGTGTATACAGTATTTACTCCAGTGCCAAACTAGAGGTGTGTTTTTTCAGGTATGCAATAAAAAGGGGGGGAGGCATCTTACATACTTTTGCATACAAATTACAGTTATGTCTAGTAAAACAAAATGTTGGTGTGTACTTTGGGCGGGGGGGGGGGGGCTTCTACATTAAGGGTTGCCTTCCTTTCAAGGAAACACAAAATATATCTGTACTGCTCAACTCTGATGCCAGGGGAGTTGTAGGAATACAATATATATCTGAACTTAAACTGTAAGGAGCCCTAACTCTAACTTCAGAACATTAAAAAACAAATAAGTTCCCATCAAGCTTTCTGTAAACACCACTTCTGACATCTGCTATGTTGAACCCACCTGAACTCTAAACAGGGCAGCTTGGTAGACAAGACAAAATCAAGCTCTTCCTGCAAGTCAGACCCCAGTCCTAAATACTTGATTTTTCTTATGAAGCTAGAACATTTCTATATAAACAGATTGAGAACTTGTCAGATCTTTCTGGGCTCATATCCAACATACCGAGTCCTAAGTACCCTAATATTGATGCAGACTTAAGAAATGCCCACCTACCAGTAAAATTCGCATTTAATTAATAGGTTCAGCAGCATTGTTTTCAGATCTAATACATAATATTGATACTAATTTTTGTCCTGTGATGTGTAGCTGTTATGTTTCCTAGTTACTGGACTTTGGGTTGGAACCTGCCATTTAATTCTGCCAACTCTGTGCAATCCTAGTTCAAGGATCGTTGCAGCAATTTATGGTGGTTTTGTATTGACACAAGATCATGTAATGTCAGCAGGCAGGCCCTCACACCAGAGCGTAATGCAGGTGCCAGTAGAACAAAATTATAAGCTCCAATTAGTGGATGAAACAGAATTAGTGCAAATATAATTTGATATCAAAACTCATAAATATTTTTAGCATAAAGTATCTATATATCAAATTTTACTATACTCTTTCACCCAAAGGTTATAGGAGATTTGTGAATTCATCCATCATTTCCTGGACCTTCTTTGTTTTAGAATGCTCTGCTTGGGTCTGACCCAAGCAGAGCATTCTAAAACAAAGAAGGTCCAGGTAATGGTGGATGAATTCACAAATCTGTCATCTTTCGGTGAAAAAGAATATACTCTCTTTTTTTACTGAACAGTAGGCCTAATTTATATAGTAATTTCTTTGCCTTTATGTAAATTCTGAATATTAACAAAATTCTTTTTAATCCATCCACATGCACATTACGACAAAACGTTATAAAGCATCTTGTTAGATTCAACTGAATTAGAAGTATAGCTGGCTTGGTGCAGCTCAAAAATATTCCACCTCATTCTGTTAAATAAATGACTTCTGTGTCACACACAGTAGTTACTGGATTGTCAGAGTTTACATTTTGAATTCACACCAGAATCCATATATGGGCAGGAATGAGAAGCAGTTTCTACTGTGTATTGTTCCTTCAGTAAAATTATTTGAAGGGGAAAAGGCTTGATGTTGCCAGTACTGGATTGAAAGGGATAGGATCTCTATAGATAATCATATTCCAGGATGCTGCACATCTCTCCTATATGCAACAGTCATTTGTGTGCAGTCAATACAGGAACACCCCTCTTCCATTAACATTTTTAGCAATAATAGGCTATGCCAGTGGTTCTCAACCTTCCTAATGCCGCGACCCTTTAATACAGTTCCTCATGTTGTGGTGACCTCCAACCCTAACATGTATCCATTTTACAGATGGAGAACACTGATGCAGAGAGGCAGTGGTGGGGTCCAAAAATTTTAGTAACAGGTTCCCATGGTGGTGGGATTCAAACAGTGGCGTAGCGCCAATGGGGCTGGGCGGGGCACAACGGGCGTGTGGGCGGGGTTCCGGGGGTGGGGCATTAATAATTTCTCTTACTGTAAAAAACTCTTACTGTAAAAAAAAGTTCCTAATTTCCAGCTGGTATCTTTCTGTCCATAATTTAAACTCATTATAGCAAGTCTTATCGTCTATTGCCAACAGAAACAACTACTTCTCCTCTAATTGACTGCCTGTCAAATACTTAATACTTTCAAATACTTAATTTTGTTTCTAGAAATCAAAAGTAGGATACTTTCCTTAAACAAGGAACTTTACCATATTTCTAAAACATGTTTTTAAAACAACCCAACAGGGAAAATTATCCCGTTTTCTACCTTCGCTAACCAGCCACATAGGAAGCAACAGGACTTTATGATTTTTGGACCTAATGGAATTTCTAACGGAAAAGCAGACCCAACTAGTAACCCCCACTCAGCACACACAAATAATTAGTAACCCACTCTTGGGAACTGGTGAGAACCTGCTGGATCCCACCTCTGGTCTTAGGCAACCCCTGTGAAAGGGTCGTTCGACCCCCAAAGGGGTCCTGACCCACAGGTTGAGAACCACTGGGCTATGCACTATTTTGTCCTCTAGCCTCCCAGTAGCAAAAGTGGCATGCCCTTTCCTGATCTTTTTACTTCCCCACTATATATACCTTAACCAACACTGTCAGTGCAGAGATGCTCCTGTGTGGGGCTTAAAATGCAATATTATTTGCCATGTATGGCTAATGTTGCTGGCTTTAAGAAATCATATCTTATACCCAGCAAAAGTTATAATTTGTTTTTATTTTCCTTTTATATTGCATTACTCTGCTGTTGTTCCAACTGATAATAATACTGCTTTTGTACCTTTTTAGCATTCTTTCTTTCCCAATGATACGGCTGGCCTCCACACGGACCAGGGCTTTTACGGCCCTGGCCCCAGCCTGGTGAAACACTCTTCCTCCAGCTGTCCGGGCCCTGCAGGACCTTGATGAATTCCGCAGGGCTTTTAAGACAGAGTTGTTCCACCGGGCCTTTGGAGTAACCAGCCGTTGATGGTGCCCCCCCCCTCCCCCCTCCTATCTTTGTTTGTTTACATCTTTTATTGATGGAGTCAGCAGTCTTCCCATTTAGGGAGGGTTTTAAAAATGGGTTTGCTGGGCACCCGATTCGATTTTAAACTTGTATTAACCGCTGTTTTAAATGGGGAGCTAGTAATCTATTTATATTGAATTTTAATTGTTTAGTTTTGATTGTACTTAGTAAAACTGCCAGAGAGTTTGGTGTAATCCTCTGTTGTACGCCGCCCAGAGCCCTTTGGGGATAGGGCGGGTTATAAAACTAAACAATAAACAATAAACAAACAAACAAACAAACAAACAAACAAACAAACAAATAAATAAATAAATGTCCCTGGCCATTACCCTTAATATGCTGAAAACTATATAGCAGTTTTCAGTAGTACCAGAATAGCAGTCCTAGGATGATTGCTTCTACACTACAAAGTGTGACATGGTTACTGTTGCCACTGCCTAAAACAAGATTAAGTTCACAGGCTATAAGATTAATATGAATAAAGCACTTATTATAAGCTTGCATTGCTAGCCCACATTGTGTACCAAGAACATATGTAGTGGAGAAGATCCTAGCCCAGTAGCTCTATTTTGTGAGATTCTTAAGGGAGGATAGTCATGAGAACTAACACAGCTGCAGCACCAAAAGAAAACAGTTCACAACAATGTAATCAACCAAAAGTCTAAAAACAGGCAAACATACAATAAGGCTGAAAACGTTCTTCAATCAACAAAATTCTTACTTTTCAGGGGATCTTGCATGGTTATACTTATGTGCTTCCAATGCTTTGTAATAAAACATGTTATCTTAATTAGATTGAAGTTTCAGCTTGAGGCATATTTCACATGATCAGATTCTTTCTGTGCTACTCAGATACAATTACATGGTAGAAGGCAAAATATTTACTTCAGAAGATCAAAGAAATTAAGCTTTTAAACTGGTATAATCCTAAATCCCAACATTTTAATATTTATCAGTTTCTATGAAGATAGTGAGACGCCAAGATCTTACATTTGTGTGTTTTAAGCAACATCCAAACAATAAAACATACACAAACTGCAAGAAAAACCATCTAATGTTCATAGTATCATATAAAAATATTTTTATTAAAACTAGTAGTAAAGGGCTTTCACATTCAGACAGATATCTCATGTTTACCACCAAGCACAGTAAATATAATCAAAGCCCATTCTTCCACCTGCACCCAATTAGAACCTGTGCATTTCTGCAAGTAATTTGTCTTTGTTTCCATTTTTTTGCAAGACTGTTGCTTGAAGAACCCAAGGTAGGTGTATTTATTGAGCCATCAAAGCACAGTAAGCAAATATCACTCATGTGTGAAGTAACAGGATGAGATACAATTAATTTTATTCCTCTAAAGAAGCAGGACTGTCCTTTGATGTAGAGAGAAAATAGTAACCTGGAGTACTGGGATGTGATATGACTATCAAGCAAACAGTTGCTAGCTTGAAAATAGGCAAGGAGCAGCCTCATCTGATCCCTGCAACTGGCATCTGCTGCTGCTTGCGAATCTTGTTGAAGAGTTCCATGTACTGAATCATTGTGTCAGCTGGACTGTAAATGCTGTCATGCTTGTTGCTGAACACAGAAGGGATTCCAGGAGCATGACTTCCCATGAAGCTTTGCATGAATTCCATCAACAGGTTCCAGCAGTCATTGGCTACCACACATGGACAGTATTCTACCTGGCAACAGAAACAGAAGCAGTGAAACAATTAACAGTAACCCTACAGGAGGCAATTAACTTTTTCATCTCAACTGCTCTAATAGTAATGTTTAGTGGCAGTAGAGAATTCCTCCTTCCTTTGGAGTGGGTCTAAAGATTACTTGCCACTGAAACAAATGGAAAAGATGCAAATAAAAGGAATAGTTAAAAAAAACCCTGTAAGAACATTCAGGGAGCTGTTCTCAATTAATATTTGTACAGCTCATCAGAACAGCAATATTAGAATATATTTCAAAAGCAAGGTCATTGCAGGATGAAGAATTTTGTAGAGGGGACATTATACAAAAACAGCTAGTATGAATATTATAAAGTAATCGTTCCTCTTTAATTCATGGCAAGTAAGATTTGAAAAAAAAAGCATAACACTAAAATTATACTATCCACAGCCTCCAAATGCATAGTCAGTTTTTTAAAACTCCATCTTGTATGGTTTTTGAATGTTGTTCAGGTTTTGGCAAGTGCTGGCAAGTAGTTTCAAAATCAGGGAACTACCAGTGAAGACACCTTTTTGTTGCCCTTCACATGGACCTTTGGCAGCCATTAGCTTTAAGCTGATTAAGGATACTTATGGAACACAGGAAGGGTAGAGTACAAGGACTCAGAGAATATAAGACTACAAGAACTCAGGGATTTTGATTTTGATTTGTACCTGACGAAGGAAGCGATAATTCTCAAAAGCTTATACCCTGAAAATGTTAATCTCTAAGGTGCTAGTTGATTAGAATCTAGCTTGCCTACTGAAGACCAACACAGCTACTCTCTGAAATAATCTTCAGGGGAAAAAGAAGTCTTAAAAGGTATGCACTGTTCATATTATTGATGGAATGATACAGCAAGAAGACACTCAGCAGAACAGGTGCTTTGTCTTTCAAAACAAAACAGAAACTTGGGCTGAAATGCCATTTGAACTCATTGCAACTCTTACAGCCCAATGGAGGGGGGGAGGTGGGTCTACCTGTGGAGCTGGTGTAAGGGGCAAATGAGCCAGTGGAGTGCCTGACACACAGGTGGCTGAGCACCCCTCAGCCCCACCACTGCAAAAGCCTGCAGTTGCGGTCATGGTGGGGCTGTCCAAAATAGATGCTGGCGTGGGGAGCATTGCCAGGGGTGGAGCCAACATTAGCTGGCTCCCACCCAGTGTTTGTGGCCAGTTGCACCACAGCCCTGGCATTCCACTGGTCCCAATGGAGGGCTTTCTGGAGCTTTCTGTGTTCAGAAAGCCCTCTGCAGGCAGTGGGGAGGCAGCAGTGCTGTTCCTAGCCACCTCGACAGTCTGGATTGGGCTGTTAGAGAATCACTGGCCTCACCATCATTTGTTTTAGCTGATATTCTTGAAGTAGCAAAACCTTAAAATCTAACATTGCAAGTTGGAGGGGGCAGCTGCAGTTTGTGGACCATTAGTGGATGCTCCCAATTCGCTAACGGTTCTCTCTTCAATTTTCCATAAGCTATAGATTAATGCTGTTTAAAAATCCAAACCATACCCAGAACTTGGCACAAACAACTCACAAACAGGCTTGATAATTACATCCTCTCAAGTGCATTTTGATGAGTTATCAAGATTCCAAGACAAAAGCAGCATATGTTGTTCACTGTGAAGTTTCTTCTACAAGCAGGATTAGACCTTAGGGAAGTCCTTTAAACATTTATTGAAATAAAAAGGCCTGACTGACTGGCTTGCCATGCCAGGGATGAATTAGAACAGAAGCCTCATTATAACAAATGAATTATTTTCAACAAAATTTACCAAGGTCAAATATTGCATTTAATTGTCTATGCTTTACAAATGCAACGAAAGCCCATGATGCAAATACAGGTGTTACAGGCAAAACAAGCTAGAATGCACATTTGTGTTCAATAATAATGATAAACAAGTATTAAAAGAGGATTAATGCTTGTGTTGTTTTTCGTTTTTTAACTGGTTCACAATTTTGCTTCAACAAGCTAGTTACTGTCAGGTTCTATGCCTTTCTTGACTTAGACTGTAATCCTAAAGGCACTTTACTGGGATTAAATCCCATTAAATAAAGTGGGACTTGCTTCCAAATACACCTGCTTAAGGTTGCTCCCTTAGGTGATCTCAGTGGTCTCAATTGAGAATGCCTGTCTCAATTCCACCAAGAATGATGGTCAGCCATTCAGTATCCATACCTTCTGCATATACTTTCTGTACAGCTCTGTAGAAATCTCTTTCAGATCCAACCTAAAAGCTCATGATACGTGACTTATACAAAATACTATGTCTGATGTGCTGACAATGCTAAGTGTATTACAATGGCATCATTGTTACCTTTAACTTCAGTCAGTGCATTGACTTAGCTATAGGCAGCCTATCTTAAGATGTACCCCAAACCATTACTTTGCACATAAAGATCTTGATGTCAAAGACAGCTTGTGTAGCATGTGTATGGAGCACAAATAAATAACAATTTCTTTTGACATTACTGTATAATGACTTCAGGAACTCTGTTCATGGAAGCTCTTGGCCCAGAAATCTATGCCCATTTCTTTAACAGCTCTAGAACAGATTATGCAGGAAAGGTTCCATCTGTCACCGTACAACAATTGTCTTACTTGCTTTCCCTACCTACCACAACATGCAGGGTTCCAAGGCCACCCCCCCCATGCAGCCAGCAGGAGAAAAATAGTTCAGTATGAAAACAGGTCAACCCATACCATTCTTGTATAATGTTCCACCAGTTCAGAACTGTTAAAGATACAGATGTATTTTCCAGGGAAGAAGCAAGCTATCTATGCCTGATTTCTCTCTAAGAAAATTGGGTGTGTGTGTGTGTGTGTGACATCTGTCAACAGTAATGTTGCAGGAGTGTAGTGTGGGGTAATGGAGAGAACTCACAGAGATCAGATTTCAAATTCTCACTCAGCCATAAAACCACACTGAGAAAACACTGTGCCAATCACCATATCTCAGTCTAAATTACCTTACAGTTAAGATAAAAAGGGAGTAAACATGTACGACCTGAGCTCTTGGGACATACGACAATCTACAGATGTAGCTCTGAAGTACAAGATATGTTGTTTCAGCGGCCACAGAGAATGAACTTACTGCTGTTTGTGTGAAAAAACTATGAGGAAGATGAAACGGGGGGAGGGAAAAAAGGGGGGAAATGTATTGTTTGAAAATGTATGAAGAAGGAAATTATTATAAACTGTAAAATTCAAATGATACAATAAAAAATTATTAAAAAGATATGTTGTTTCATACAAGGGAGACCATGTAAAATGATGACATTTGATAATCATGGGGAGTAGCCATGACTCAGCGGCAGAGCTTCTATTTTGCAAACAGAAGGTTCCAAGTATTTATAATTAAAAGGCTCAAACTGCAGAGGACATGGAAAAACTTCTTCCTCAGATCCTGGAGTGTTGTTGCTAGTCAGGGAAGACAGTACGGACTGTGACAGACCAAAGGTCTGTCTCACTATATGGTACTTCCATATGAGTCTCCTGCTTAGACTGGTTCACACACTCCCTGGGCAAAGGTGCACATGAGAGAGTAGAAGTGCTTGATCCTCACACACTATAGGTTCAAGAAAATGTGTGAAATACTATCTACTTAATTATGCTTTAAACCTTGTAGTTTATGCAAGTTTGATATATGCCAGGCACAACAAAACACACACCATTCCACTGAAGCAAGAATGGTCTCATATGGTATAGTAGATATTCCTCCCCCATTCTCCTAGCAGTCCTGAGCCCTTTTAAAAGCTGATGCTGGAAACTGAAGGAACCTGCACTTTCTTTTATTTTAAGAAACTATGGGAACAGGGATTCTAAAAATCAGATTCTGCAATTCATACCAACCTACAGTCAGAAAGAGATCTTTATCCAGAGTGTTGCAAAGAATGGAAGGCTCTTCTGCTCATCTTACCCACCTCTGGACTCCCCCCTCTTCTTCTTAATCAAGACACAATCTCTGATATTGCCTTCCTTCAGAATGAAAAGCCTGAATGTGGGAGGGATACCTCCCATTCCCTGGACTGTTCTACTACAGTGTTTGTGAACTCATCCATTAGTGCGTGGGGAGGGGAACCAAGTTCTTTAATGTCTTTACTGCAATTCCTCATTACAATGCACATAAAGCAACTAGATTGAGATTTTGTTATGCATTCTACATGAGACTACATTTGAAGATGATTCAAAAACCTCAGTTGTGTAAAATAAAGAGACCACAATGAAGTATCTTCACTGACTGCCTGTTTGCTTCTGGGTGCAACTTCAGGTGCTGGTGCTTACTTCACAGGACCCACATACTTGAAGGACAATCTCTCCATGTGGCAATTGCGCTCATCACATCAGAGTATCTTCATATTCTCTTGGAAGCAGTCTGATGTATGTCACAGCCTAGGCTTGGGCCTTTTCACCTGCTCACACAATGCTATATGATGGCCTCCCTGAAGGGCTGGTGCAGGGTCCTACTCTCACAACCTCCTGAAAAGGCTGTAGAAAGAGCAATTTTAAGAGAGCTTACAGAGCAGCTTGAAGGTGTAGGATCCAGTTTATCTATATAATGGGATTTAATTAATAGATTATTATTTTTATACTATTTGTTTTTGTTGCCTACCTTGGGAGAAAGGTGGAATATATAAAAACCCTAGTAGCAGAAATATACTTGTTCCTTGATTCTTTTAACCATTTTTGCTGGGCCTGTACTCATGATCTACAACACATTATTTCAAGTTCAAACCAGTGGTATCTGCCTTATTTCATACTTGAGGGATATCCTTACCTCTACAGATATTCCACGGGCACTGGGACCCATGGTAACAGTGCCAATCTTCACCAAGAAATCACAGTACTGGTACCGGGTGCCCCGGCTTTCTATCTTGTTCCCTTTGGCATTTTGAAAGAAGCCTTTCAGTTTCACCATAAGGACATCGAAGTTGGCATCTGCTATGAGGCAGGGGCCATTTTCAAAGAGAGCAAAACAGCTGAGGGGATATTCGGAATTGTGCATCACGTACATCAGCTTGGCAGCCTGCCCTGAAACAAGAGCAGCATTATTTTCACTGTGAGAAGGATATTCTTTCCCCTTATATGATTTAAAATGAAACATCTGCTACATCCCCCTTTGTCCTTTTTTTCAAAACCATTGATTCTATTACAGCATCCTCTACATTATACATCAATTTTTGACAAGCAGTGATTGCTGAGTAGCTCTTTAATGTAAGTAAAACATCATGAATGTTAGTTTCATTAGATCCTGTATACCAAGGTATGTTAACATCTATCTGTTCTACAGTACATCCTTTAAGTAGCAGTGAATTGATTTAACTGATTATTGTAAGTATATTGAGCAGCCTTAGCTCAAAAGGAGTAAAGAAACCAAGTTAAAATGCTGGCAAAGTCATTTAGTGTTATTAGATACCATTGAAATATACCATCAGGTAAAATAGTGCTAGCCTTTACTAAGTAGGAACAGTAGAACATTGCACAGCTCACCCATGAAAGGGTAGGAATCAGGCATGGAGGAGCTGGAGAAGAAAGAGATGATTATAAAAAGATGAGAGAAGGGGACTGTTAATTTCTCTCATCACTCGATGGTGCTTTCAACCCCCAAAACAAAAGGCAAGCAATTCTCAGCTGTCTGTTTAAGAAGCCACTACAATTTCCCTGCTTTTTAAGTGATTTGGGGATGGGGGGGGGGGCAGAAATCATTGTGCCATCCAAAAGCTAATAACATCAAGGGCAGAGTACAAAGCAAGACAAGGTGACTAAATTTTGCAACCAACAGAGTTCAAAAAACAAATTAATCCATCATCCACAATCCATGCAGTCAGGAAAGATAGATTCTGTATTCAGAATAAATAATGCCATTTGAGATTACTTATTATTTGGTTTCCAGGATTTATTATTTGTTTTAAATGGATATGAAAGCAGATGAGGAAAATGCAGGTGAGAAATAGCACAGATTGTACATTTCTAGACAGTAAAGATTATGAGCAATGGCCACATAAGAAAAAATGGGGGGAGAGGGGGAGCTCCGTAAGGAACTTTCACAGACCATGTCCCAGTTCTGGAAGCCAGACACTACTAACATATTTCCTGGTAGTCCACTGGAACCATTTACCAGTTTGTTTCATTTACAGTATGTTTCTAAGTGGAATTACACCTTTCTATGCCCATTTTGATTCTCTACTGCTCCACATGAAGCCTCCTGGGTGACTTTGGGCCTGTCAAAAATATATATATAATGAGCCACAGAGAGAATATAGTTTACAGAAGGGAAAAGAACCTGTCTGGATCTAATGTGAACTTTAAAACTCTATTTTTAATGAAAATAATTAAAACATTTATATAACAGAATCACAACTGTTAAACAACAAAAGTATACATATTATAAATAACAACAACAATCTAACAATGAACAATACACACAGGGGATCCCAAATACAATAATATCAAGTCTCTGTAATAAAATTATTACTTTGAAAGAGATCCACTAATGGTGTAGAAGTGAAGGATACCAGTGTCTGATGCCTCAATTTCCGTAGATGACTTTCATGTATTCATAGATGAACGTGCACACATCAGGATGTCTTCCCTTGGAGCTAGATAATTTTTGTATGTGTGAGCCAGATTATTCTGGTTCCTAAATATACAAATATAATTGTATATTTATATTTGTATATTTATATTTAATGATTTATATTTATATTTCATGATTGTGCCTAAAGTGGCTGAAGAAGACACAATAGTCGAAAGTATTGTTTTTTCCCCGGGTCAATACTTCCACTGTCTACTGACCACCAGCCAAGGATTTCTCTATCAACATCCTGATGTGTGTACGTTCATCTAGGAATACATGAAACTCATCTATGGAAGTTGAGTATTTAAAGGCATCAGACACTGGTATCTTTCACTTCTACACCATTAGTGGATCTCTTTCAAAATAACAACTTTACTACAGAGACTTGATATTATTGTATTTGGGATCCCCTGTGTGTATTGTTCATTGTTAGATTGTTGTTGTTATTTATAATATATATACTTTTGTTGTTGATTAACAGTTGTGGCTCTGTTATATAAATGACTTTGGGTCAGTCACAGTTCTCTCAGAACTCTCTAATCCCACACAGGGGCATAACAAACTACCTCTGGAAGGCCCTTGCCTTGAAAACCCATGTCTTGAAAACTGTAAGAAGCTGCCAAATCATCAGCGATTTGACAGCAAAATCACACATATTTCCTTTGATTCCAATGGTCTTAGCCAGGTGTAATTTGACTTAAGACTACACTGTTAGTTAATCACAATAAGTCGAAATTTCTCAGACACCAAATTTTATACAAGCTACTCACTATGCTTGTGAATGCACAGAATATCCTCTGTCATTATTTCACTCAAGAGAAGAAATAACTGCTAGGACTTGACAATTAGATCAGCAAAATCTACTTGACAGCTTGGCTGATGCAATCCTCCACCTTTCACCTAGTTTCAGGTGGGTGATGCAACCATGACTAAGCATAGCTAGTGTGATTGCATCACTACTCCCTGATTGGTTGTATATCTGTATATATGTGCACAGAACAGTTTGCTCTGCGCGTGCATTGGTTATCCAGTTGATGTGCTGCACTCTGTCAGACTGTTTTGTGATTTTGGAAACAAGGAAACAAGGAATAAAACCCTTCTGTTCTTTGAAGTGAACAATGCCTGGGTTTCTGCATTTTCTTTTCTTTAACTGCTTCTGCTGTTACCACGACCGCTGCTGAGTGGATCCTTCTCAATAACTGTAGAGCCTATTTTAGTGTTTTTCAGCTTTCAAAATAGGGGTGAGTCTTAACTTACTGAGAAAGTTCCTGGTGGGCTACTTGTGATAAGGAGCAATCTGAATTAAGAGGCCCTTGCAGCACTGGCAGAGCACAGGATCAGTTTGGCTCAGACCTGGGCTTTAATGATAATGACAGTCTTTCAAATCTACAAGGAAAGTCTTCAGGTAAAGATCTGACATTATGACTGCTTCTAAACTAGGCCCTGTGTAGCTGTAATTCTAAGGTAGTTGAAACATTGGCTCACCAGCTATTACATTGCACTAAATTTGCTAATATTAGATCTAAATATGTCAATCTACACCCTCTCTTCCAATCTGAGTTAACAGATTTGATAAGACTATTTCTCTTGTTGAACAATTCTGATTCTGTTTTTTGTGAAGAGGTTGCAAGCTTTGTTATGGAAATAATTCAGAGCCAGCAATAATATGTATTTATCTGAGGTTATCGTTTTTGCCTTTTAAAATGTTAATGTTTGTTGTGTTTTGTTGCTGTTGTTCTATGTATGCCAATAAAGGCTTTGCTTTGCAAACTAGGCCCTAGAACATGGATCAAAAAATCTATGCAATAGGAAAAAGGGTGTAATTTTCTAAGGGAAGACTCGGGTTTTCAGAAAAATCTGAAATCTAGAAAAAATATATTGGTTAAAAAAAACCCAAATAACAGGCACCAAGAGATAGTTTCCTATTGCAAGAGATATATGCCTACAGAGAACTCTGTGGTCATCTGGAGGGTTGCATCATGAACAATATTGCTTACCCTTTCAAGTTTTGGTTTCTGTTATTTAAAGGCAGAGACAAAAATGGAAAAATATAAAAGGTGGAAGCAAAAAATGCAGGGAGAAGAAACAGCTGAGTGGGACAGAATAGTAAATGTTAGTCAAGTGGGTGGGAGAGAAGGAACGGGGAGATACTTCCAGAGGAATAGAAGGAAGGAAAATTGAAGTTTGGGGGATGAAAAAAGATAGGTTGGATGGGAGAGGGAGAGAAAAGAACAGGGAAAGGGGAGTATTCACTATGAATACTGCTAGGAGAAAAGAAAGAGGAAACAGTGCAGAGAAGGCAACATGGGAAAAAAATTAGATGCCCTTTCCAAGTCCTCATGAATCCCCCTTATCGCTTCTAATCACGATGATCACATTCCATTGCCATGGAGAACTGAAACAAGCTTCATCCTTTCTCTATCTTACATGGTTAACAGCTATAAAGCCACAAAATGCATTTTAATTCAACATTAATGTACCAGCTACAACAGCCCTCTGGGCTACAGTGTTTTAGGGATACAAAAGAAAGATGTCTCTTTATAAATTATTTAGACACGGCTTTGGACAAGAAATGTATCTTAAAATATTTTTGCAAAGAGGTTTCCATCCAGACTGAATGAACATACGCGCAGTCTGATCGTATGTCTGTTTACTCAGAAATAAATCTTGCTGAATTTAATGAGGCTTATTTCCAAGTAAGGGCTGTGGCTTCAACCTTAGTAATGGTTTTCTTTACAGCTGTAATAGGCACAGTAAAACCAAAGAGCAGGTTAAAGATTGAAGCAGTATTTTGAATGGCAAATGAATATATTAGCACATGTTTTTACCAGCAACCATGAACCAGCCAGATAAAATGATTTGAGGCAACAAAATGAATGCCCAAGCTCACTGCTGACCTCTAGAGGAAAGTATTGTTCATACATGAGAAAACTGTGAAAAATGCAGTGACAAGGTAAAACTGCAAGTTCCTTGAGCCATTTCCAGGAACGTGGGGAATACACTCAACATTTCCAAATTCTTTCAGAAAATCTCACAAAAAACTTAAAGCTATTCAACTACGATTTCACCATTCAGTGTTGCTTCTACCCATTACTGGAATGTGAATCAGTGGGATGTAAATTATTTTTTTTAAAAACCCTTTCAATATGTTTTCATATCATATTAGATATAATCCAGTTTGTACCACACCACCTGGCTGGAGCAAGAGATACCATCTTCTCTTATCAAGAATATAGGAAGCCCCACATGACACCAGGAATCCTGCTAGATTAGGATGAGAAAAAGATATCTAACAGTTCAAAACTGTGAAGAGTTACTCCAAAGTAGACTAAAGTAATTCTGTATAGGACTGTGCTGTAAACAGCATACTTTCTTTGGAATAAACCCAGCTAAGTTCAAAGGGACTATTTCTGAATAAACATAAACAGGAGGACAATGTACATTCATGAAGTATCTGCCTAAATGAATGGCTTGTCTCCTAATATAATAATGCACTGAAGGGGGGTGGGCAGGAGAAGAAGTACAACCAACATCTCATTCCATAACATTGCACTGCCATCCAGTTTAAGGAATCTTGGTTGATGAATCATATGACTTGTAACTGACCAGTTTTAACGACTGAGTCTGCATCAATCTGCATGTGACTAGAACAGGGGTAGGGAACCTGCGGCTCTCCAGATGTTCAGGAACTACAATTCCCATCAGCCTCTGTCAGCATGGCCAATTGGCCATGCTGGTAGGGGCTGATGGGAATTGTAGTTCCTGAACATCTGGAGAGCCGCAGGTTCCCTACCCCTGGACTAGAACAAATATTCTGACTAAAAGGCATATTTTCTTTGTTTCTATTCAATGTACATGTGTGCTGTAAAAATAGTACGTATGCACATTTCTCTTACACAAGAGAAAGGGGAGACTGCCTTAACTAACATACCTACTATTTTAAAGCATTTTGGATACCCGGATTTAAATTCCCAACCTATCACAAAGCTCTCCGGGTGAACTTCAGCCACTTTCTCTCTCTCAGCCTAACCTACCTAACAAAAATATCAAAAAGATCACTAGTTTAGCAATTTCAGGGGGGAAAAACACATTCTGAGGACAAATAAAACATTTTCAAAATGTTTTTTTCAGGAGAACTGCAGAATTCCACCCCAAAATGCCTCTATTTCCGTCCTGAAAATGTTTATTTGTGTTGTGAAGAATTGGCCACTGACTTTCTTTCCAGAAAAAGTGATACATGAAGTTGTTTTTCTGAATCCATCTAATGCTGAGCCTAACCCAGTCCATCATCAACTGCTACATAAATCTTAAATAGATGAACACACAAATTGTTTTACAAAAGTAAATGCTGACCTTGGTTGCCCATTGTGGAGGGTGCAGTGTGGTAGGTTTCACAGTCCACACCAAAAGTTCCCTGTTTCTCTGCTCCAAGCAGTTCCAGTTTTCTCGTTAGGATTTCCACTGTCTGCTGGACACTCTTCCCTTCTGCCACTGGCATCTGAGAAACACTAACACAGGAGAAAGGACTGTGATACCAAAGGGTCCCAAAAACCATGTACTTACAGGCAGAACAGCCACTACGCATGGAATCCCTTCTGTACATTATAATTACTGTTATGGCTAACATAGCACTGCCTAGCCTACTGATATCCTACAGAACACAATAAGCAAAAGAGGCAATTGCCTTGCTGCAAGGATCTAAGGCCGTTTCCGCACGGCCAGGATGCGCCCCCACGCCGCCAAGAGTTCTGGCGGCGTGGGAGCGCAAGCCCGTTGGCATGAACGGGCGAAGCGGAGACCGGCAGACGGCAGGCGGCTCCGCACGGAGCCGCCTCTTCCCCCGTCCCCGCCCCACTCACGGTGTCCTCGTCGTCGCCTGCTGGGCGTCGCAGCCCCGCCCACGCTGCCCTCCGACCCCTGGAGGTCGGAGGACAGTGTGGGCGGGGCTGCGACGCCCAGCAGGCGACTGGCTGAGGACACCGTGAGTGGGGCGGGGACGGGAGACAGCGTCTTCCCGGCGGCGCGGTTCGCACCGCGCCGCCGGGAAGACGCTTCCTCCCCAACAACAACCCTTCAAAGGGGTGTTGTTTAGGGCGGCCTGACGCCGCCCTGGGGGGAGGGAAGCGCAGTCAGGTCGCCGCTGCTGCGTTGCAGCAGCGGCGCCTGTGCGAACGGCGGCCTGGGGGGGGGGTGTTTTTACCGCCCCCAGGCCGTCGTTAATGGGCCGTGCGGAAACGGCCTAAGAAACTATATTTCAGTAATGGCAGAGATAACAAAGAAAAGGTAAGAGGGACCGTGAGTGTAAGTATATGCAGTTCTGCATACTAAAATATCTGGGTTTTTTGGTCTAACATCTTTATCCAGCATCAGAGACATGAAAAGGGAAATCTGCCTTCAGAATTTGAACTCCCTTCCACAGTCAACTCTTCTTCCTGCTTCAGATTAATGTGTGAGGTAAACCGAGCCAAAGACCCCAGACGGAAAGCCTTCTTTTTGTCCCAAAGGTTATCAGCGCTCCTCATTCCCTTTTGTCCCAAAGGTTATCAGCACTTCTCATTCCCAAAGGTTATCAGCGCTCCTCATTCCCAGAGAGTACCTGAAGTACATTATTTTGCTGAGCATTCTGGACCACACTAAGAGACCTCTGATTCAACTAACTCAGCATTATCTACTCTGGCCATGGCTCTTCAGAATATGCAACTCAAGAGCCTTCCTTTAATTGGAATTGTCAGGTGCTGGACTGAGACCTTCTGGTTGCAAGCACCTGCGTCTACCACTGAGTCATCTTCCTTCCTCTTAGGTTTCTATCTTAAGGAACACCTAGAAAGCATTAAGGCTGATGATGAACAAAAATTGAACCTGTAGTAACAAACACTGCCTGTAAACAAATATTGTCCGTAAACACTGTCTGGTTGGCAGTTGGACCTTGAAGTGAACCTTTCCTTTTTCAAATATGATGCTATCAAAAACGACAGGGAGAGAATCTCACTTTTGTCCAAATTTATATACAAAAGCTGCACTTTTACATCATGTCCTTCCATTGGGCAACATTTTGCTTTTATTTATTTATTTCATAGAATTTACGGTCTGCTTTTCCAAAGTCAAAAGACTTTGTACTGTTCTTTCCAATTTTGGATGGTGCATGAAATGTACCATATAATGAAAGGCATGGTTAAGAAAAGGCTTTTACTGGCTTTAAGGCCTGCCCATGATAAATCAATACCATTTACACCACCCCAAAACATAAAGGTTATGCTCCTTGATTCACTTTGTAGTTTTAGGTTAGCCAGGAACATTAATTTACAATCTGATCCTGAACACCCACAAGTAAGGATCATGTCAATTAGCAAGGCAAATTTTACATACCGGTACACATATTAAAACTTGTTCAAAGTGACATTTGACTGCTCAGTACCATGAAATAAATACAATAGTCTGTCATTTAATCCAATTATCCCAAGTGAATTTTAAATAATAAATGCGACAAGGAGCTGTATTTACATAGAATAAACCAACATGGAATAATTAATTTAATTAATTAAAACAAAACATACCCTGAAACTGTAAATTCTATTTGAAACATAAAACATCATGCTTTATGGATAAAGCTGGTCTACAAAGGAAGGTTTGGTCACCTATGGCTTAAAAAGACAAATCAGTGGGTTCCAGCCTGAATTCTGTCTAGAACCTAAAATGGCTAAATTGAGGTTATGGTACTTGGTCACAAGCCTCACTGGAAAAGGCAGTACTGCTAGGAAATGTTGAAGACAGGAGGGAACGAGGAAGACCCAACATGAGCTGGATTGACTCAATCAAGGTAGCCACAACTTTCACAGTCTGCAAGACTTGTGCAAGACTTTTAACGACACGATTTAATTCATAGTCTCACCATAAACTGGAAACTATGCTGGCACTCAACAGAAGTATATGACAGTAATGCATACTAAATGTACATTTTCCTACACTCTTCTTAATGCTGTATATACCGCAGTACTGACAATCCTTTTACTATAGCCTTTGCCAAAACCCCATGCTCCACAAAAAAACTCCCTTGAATTTCCTTACTTCACTCCCTTTGGAAGTGAAAAACAAAAAAGCATCTCCAGTGACAAATAATACAAAGCAATTCAAGGCAGGAGAACCAACAACGGTGTCCACCAGCAACGCGCCCCCTCCCCCATACACACGCCCACACCAGCCCTGCCTACTGGGCACCGGTGAGCTCATCGCCGACGCAGCCGGGAACACACACCCAGCAAATGACAGCGCAACCTGCAGCAGTGGTGGCCCCACGCCAGATCAGCTTACAGACGCCGGGCTCTCCATCGCAACCTGGCACAAACCGTCTTTCATGATTCTCCTCCTCTTTGCAACATTACCAGGCAGCTGCTGCTGCACGCGCTAAAGCCCGACATTCCCCGCCGAAGCGCTCCGTAGTGAAGTCAGCCTTGCAGACAGACTCCCGCGCCTCCACGATTGCAGCCTGCAGCCACAGCTTTTCCACCCCCACCCCCCGTGATTGCCTCCCCTTCCTTTTTTTGTTTGTTTGAAATGACGGAACTTAGGTATCGATTGCAAACAATCGCATTTTCACGGGTTACAAGTCAAACCACTATCCTTCCCCGCAACCCACTTGTCTAAATCACCGGTTATCGAAGCCCAGCAGTAGTTGCATTTTTGCCATTCGGTTTTAACCTGCAGTAAACTCTACAAATTATTGTGGGTTGTTTTGTTTTTTGCAAAATCTCTCTCCCCCCCCCCCCCCTGCATCGCTAACAATCCACAAAAGCAAAACATCGTACCAGGTGACTCCCATGATTTCCAAAAGCCTCCTCGTGGAGCCAGATTCGTCTTTACAAAGCGATAAAGGAAAAGTCGAACTCCTCCGTCCCCCGCCACGCCTTTGATCTGAAACCACACGAAGAGTTACGGGGGGAGGGGCGGATCAGGTGAAGCCTCCAGGTTGAACGAGCACCCAGCCTGGCCTTCCACAATCTGCACTATCACAGAAGAAAGCAAGGAGGAAGTGATGTAACCGAGGGAGACATGGACCGGGAAGATCCTGCCCAGTGCCAGCCTCCTGGTGTCCTAAACAGGTAACTGCAGAGCATTCTGTAGCCTTGGATGGAAAGCAAAGCAGAGGAGGAAGCTAGCAGTGGAGTAGAGTGTGTTTCAACCACTCCGCTTCCTGTGATTTATGCGTACTTCAGTAAGGATGCTCACCCCCTGGCAGGTGTACACAAAACTGGCGTCTTAAAAGAGAAAGCAGAACACAAGAATAGCTTGACCTGCTGCTGATCGTCTACAACTTTCTGTTTCACACAGTCCTCAAAAAGAAAAAAAAAGTCGTGGAGACAATTTGAGATAGTTCTCAAACTCAGAACAATGGGCTGAATGGGGACATACATTTCTTTCCTCACTACAGACATGCTAATTTTCTGCCCCCAGCATTTCTCCCGTTCTCTTATCAGCCTTTCCATCTTGACTCCATTCTCTGCAACCTCCTTCCTTCTCACTTGGATATAAGGAATCAGGGAACTCCATTCCTACTTCTATCTGATTAGCAGTGTAATCCAGGTGGGGAGGGACCATGGAAGCAGCTGGAGACACAAAGCAGGGCTTTTTGAAAACCCTCCTGCCACCTGAATTGCTCCATATTCCAAACAGGCTTACAGCATGGGCGCACAAAAGTGTGGTATAAGTCTGAGGGCTCTGATGCCGGTGTTCCTGGGCTGGAATGCCAGTGGAAGCTGACTGCAGTCACCTCCACCCCTGAGAATGCCCTGGCCCATGGTACCCTCTGTATCAGCATCTGCTCAGATGCTAGTGTAGTTCCACACCCACTCCCAGGTTTTGCTGTTGCAGAGTTGTGGGACTCCCAGCTGCAGGTGCCTTTGTCCTCTCTGCCAGCAGGGATGCCAGTTCAGCCGTGTGAGGCTGTTCAGTGGTGAGGTTGTCTATGGCTTTTCCCTTTTCCCCATGCTGCCAAAAAGCCTTTCTGGAGGCAGCAGGGTGGCACTGCATTGGTGCCGTAACCCACCACGTTCAGGTTTGGATGGGGCTGTTTGTTTTCTATAAGCAAAATTGTAAATATGCCCAAAACGTGAGAAAAACTGCAAGCTGATGCATCTATGCTATTTTAGCACAGGTACCTTAATTTTTGCTATCTGGTTAGAGCACAATTCTCAACAGACATTTTGGAGTTTTTCTCTGAAACGTTTGTGCAGTTTCTGCTCCCCATCCTTCTGGAGTTTTTTTGTTTCTCTCCTGCAAGGTATGGGAATAAGCTACTTGTTTCCCAGTCTGTGGGTTAATGTGGACAGTAGTTTGAGGAAGTGATGAAAAGGTCAACTACAAAGTCAAGTAGAAGTTAGGTCAAAAGACAACAGAAGGTATGCAATAGCTGAAAAGGAGTGAAAGCTGTGCATGCTCTCCACATGAAGATTAGATATCCCTCTAGGTTTTGAAATGCATCTGTGTCTGTAGAAGAAGAGTTGGATTTATATCCCCCCCTTTCTCTCCCACAGGAGACTCAAGGGAACCCCTTTCCCTTCCCTCCTCACAACAAACACGCTGTGAGGTAGGTGGGACTGAGAGAGCTCAGAAAAACTGTGACTAACCCAAGGTCACCCAGCTGGTATGTGTTGGAATGTACAGGCTAATCTGAATTCCCCAGTTAAGTCTCCATAGCTCAGGTGGCAGAGTGGGGAATCAAACCCAGTTCCTCCAGATTAGAGTACACCTGCTCTTAACCACTATGCCACTGCATGCCTCCCTTGATTTAAAAGCATTCCACTCATTCTGAAAGAGAAGATGTTTCTTAAGAGTTTTCCTGTTGGAAAAACAGAAATAAAGACTGTGAAGAAAAATGGGGATTCCCCCCAAATTTCCCCATTTATTTCCCTGGAGCCTTCAGATATCTGTATTGGACTTGAATCTTGCTGCTCCACTGCAGGCCAACACAGCACCCTCCGGAAATTAGACCTGAGCCAGCAGCACCTTAGAGACCAATACATTTTCCAGGGTATATGAGCTTTCTGGAGTCTGTACTCCCTTGGTCATACCAACATGGCTACTTCCTGAAACTGCTTCACACAGTGGCCAACCAGTTGCTATGCAGAGCCAACTAACATGGCAAAGAAGCGAAGACATTTCCCTCCTGTTGCCTCCTAGCACATACGCAGAGGTGTATTTTCTCTAGAAGTGGAAGTTCCTTTAAGTTAGTAGACTGGGATGGACCTCTCTTCCTCTAATTCCCTTTTAAAGCCATCTATACTAGTGGCCACCACTATGGTGAAGATGTTCATTGCTGGATTTTTTGTAATATCAGAGCACTTCATCAGGTGTGCATGCTAAGGAAAGAAACATTGCTAATAATATTTGTTAAAATAATTGCCATTAATTAATAACACTTATTCCTGTTATTCATATTGCTATGTAACATATGATTACTCGGTTTTAAAATTCTAGCCCCCATAAAAAGGGAAAGTTCTGCAGGCAGGTTTTCAGTCACTCATCCACTGCAGTAGGTTATTGGCCACAAGAACAGTGAAATCTTAAAACAGAGTTACCACGCTCCAAAATCTATTAAAGTCAATCAGCACAGCTCTGTCAAGACCACACTGCAAGCTGCCTGATCTCTAAAATGTTATCACGCACATTTTGTCTTTTCCCTACCCTCACCAGCCAATCTACAGACTAATGCAAAAATCTCTTGCACGACATTTAAAGTTATCTCTCTCTTTTTTTAAATTAGACGTTTTACTAGAGGTTCCACCTGAACATTTTATTAGCATTGTTGTAACTTAACCGCTATCTGGATAGGAATGGCTTAGCCTTAGCATCTAAGCGTTGGAATATGTACATGAATGCAAAAAGGGCGAGGTTAAAATCGGTGTTTGCGCCTTTAAGAAGAAAGCGCTGTTTGTGCCGGGGGGAGGAGCATTTGGTTCATTTCCGTCGCAAAGGTTCCAGGAAGTAGCATTTAGAATACTTCCGTCGCAAAGTTTTTACGTAAAGCATGTGCTTTAGCGATTGACTTTTCCCGCACGTTGTGCTTTTTCTCCGAGGGGAGCGACATGCCTAAAGTGAAGCCCTCGAAGGGCTCTCGCGGCGGAGGGGCGACTGTTTCTCTGGCCGAGCAGATTATCCAGGGAGAGTCAGTGAAGCCCATAACGCGCGTGAAAGCCCGGGGTAAAGGGGAGAAGCATGGCCATGAAGATGACTACGTGGATGAAAAACTCTCCCGGAGGATCCTGGAGCAGGCTCGGATCCAGCAAGAGGAGCTGGAGGCCGAGCACGGCCCTGGCAGGGAAAAGTCAAAGAAACAGAAAACGACGGTCCTGGGTGAGCACGAAAAGAACGAGGGATGTAGCAAAGAATGGTCTGTGCTAAGAGAAAAGAAGGACGTGGCCACTGGGTAGGACAGCAGTTAGGCCCGAGTATCTGTGCAGTTCTTGGCAGATCGAATTCAGAAACTGTTCAGAAAGTAGCTGTGAAGGCACACACTGTTAAAAGTCCTTCCAACTTCAGCTGACAAGATATTTCTACATTCCTAGCATTATCTGTGAGTTTCTTATCTAAGTAAATATGCCCCGGATTGGGTTGTGAGAACTTCCTTAAGTACTTTTCTACAAATACCTCTATGCTGATCACCTATAGATAGAAAGAGTGAATGAAACAAGCATGTTTGTATCAAGTTGCAGCTGACTTACAGATACCCAGTTGGGTTTTCAAGGCAAGAGACATTCAGAAGTGCATTGCCATTATCTGCCTGGACTCCCTTGGTAGTCTCCTATCCAAATACTAACCAGGGTTAATCTTCCTAGCTTCCTGGATCTGTTGGCATCAGACTAATCTGGCCCATCCCAGACAGGTCTGTCTGTATAGAGCATCTGCCTGAAACAAATAGCTTGTGTTTGATTATCACAGGTTAATTCAAAGGTGTTTTGTTTGGGGTGTCCATTACACACTAGTCAAGCTTGCTATTTGATTTATTTCAGAATATCAGTAAGCAGCACTGATTTCAAAGTAATCTGTTTAGGAACTTGGTACTCTGGAAGATCTACCTCTTCCCACTCCTCCCAGTCCCAGCTGTTTTGTAGACATGGCATTTTTCATGATTGGTAGATGGGAACTTAATAGCATTGGAAACAGAAACCCATCACACCACATGCCTTCTACTATGGCTCAGTGGAGATGGGCTGTGGCTTAGTGATAGAGCATTTGCTTGGCATGCAGAAGGTCCCATGTTCAGTCCCTGGCATCTCTGTTTGAAAGGACTAGGCAGTAAGTTATGTGAAAGACCTCTGCCTGGGACCCTGGAGAGCAGCTGCCTGTCTGAGTAGACAGTACTGACCTTGATGGACCAAAGTTGTTGATTGACTTTAAGGGAGCTTTATGTGTTCATGTGCCTGTTGTCACTGTTACCTGCTTCCAGTGCAGCGGGCTCCTCGCACATCATATATTGGATGGAAATTCAAAGATCTGTTATATCATTACTTCTTTGACTGGCTTCTGAATCACCACCATTTTTGATGCTGAGAATAGTATAGTGCCAAGGAAGTTACTTGTGTTGATAAAATGTCCAGTCCTAATTTTGACTTGCTTTTCTTAGGACCTACATCAAAGGATGGAAATTCAGACACAGAGGATGATGAGTGGCCATCACTGGAGAAAGCTGCAGCTATGGAGAAAGGGGATTATTGTGAGGAGGTGACTGTGAACATGGAAGATGAAAAAGCCCTTGAGATGTTCATGAGCAAGAACCCACCATTGCAGTAAGCCTTCGTATACCATATCCTCACATGTTCTTGACATTTATACATACACGTATACCATATCCTCACATGTTCTTGACATTTACAAATGTGACATAAAATCTAAGCTTGAATAAGGGTTTCTTTTTGGTGTGCATATGTGTTTATTGTGTTGACCATTGTTGATGGGATTGAATTAAATAAAGAACTGGTTTTGAAAATATGAAACAGACCATGTATAGGAGGCACAGAAAGCTGGTATGAAAAATGGAAAATTTCCCCCTGGTTGTGTCTCTTGTGGGCTTTCCTTCATCTCAGAAGCACCAGCTTGTCCATCCACCACTTATATTGGGCATGACCCTGTTTTCTATGTAGCTTACCTGTAAATGTTCAAATTAATGTAACCCCCTAATTCAAGTGGGCTGTTGAGCTGTATGTGAAAATACTAGCAATGCCTAGAAATTAATTTACCTGTAAATGTTCAAATTAATGTAACCCCCTAATTCAAGTGGCCTGTTGAGCTGTATGTGAAAATACTAGCAATGCCTTGGAAATTAATTTATTGGCTATCAGATAATTAATACCTTGAATTATTGTAGATCTCTTCATGTGCTCCTGTTTTTCCTGTTATGTGATCTGTTTGTGTATTGAAAGAATAATAGTGCCATGTAAAGTGTTTTGTTTTACATCAGTTGCAGTTGAAAAGTTTCAGAGAGGTATTTCTTCACTCAGATGGTGTCTCAATATATTGAGAGAACTGGGGCTAGTTCACTAGTGGTAGTACTAACAAATTCCTGTGCAATCATTTTTCAGTTCAAGCGTACCTGAGACTCTGGAGAGATGAACTGCCAGTCCTTGTGTTCTATGTGCCTATGATGTGGGATGGCAGTGATTCTCATAATCTTAGTACTACTCTTGGAAAACTGAAGATTAAAGACTGCAGCTTCACTTCGTCCCCACTTTGCATATTTATATTTGTTTGTTTTTGTAGACCCCTGTGAGTCAGGAGATGAGTGTATAGAAGGAATTCATCACCACATGTTCATATGTGAGCACTTACAAGATATTTAATCTGGGGGTTATGTTACTGCTGCTTACAGTAACTGACAGAAGGCATCGATATAACTTTCTCAGATTCCCCCCCCCCCCAATTAAAAAAAAGTATTGCGCCCCAGTAATACTTCCAATTAATTTGGGGAAGGTTTTCCCCCGCTTTTTAACCAGCAGATGGTGCTTTAGGCACCATGTAAATCAAGACATTCTGCATTTATCTCATTGGTAGCAGAGGCATGCCCTGGTTAGTATAGTGCATGGAAATGGTAAAGATATTTCTTTTAAAAGCATAGAACATGAGACCTAAATGCTGCTTACATTGTTGGGTTCTTTTGGTAACTTAAGTTTCTAGCCCCTAAAGTAAATGTGGAATGTCTTTATGGTACATGGACTTAGGATAATTTCTTTTCTATCATTCTTTGTCTGTAGGTCACAAACATGATCTAGGAAGCAAACTTAAGGAGGTCTGTTCAGAAGTACACCCATTTTATTCATTGGGCTTTACTCCTTAAAAGGTGTCCTTAGTTTTGCTGCATTTTTAATTGCACATAGAAATCTCTCATTTACAGGATAATTTTTAAACTCGTTAAAATTTTCTAGTTTTATTTTGCATTAGAAATTGTACTCATGTCATCCCAAAAGTGTATATCTACCAGCTGTGTCTGATTGTGAAAATAATAGGGTGTTAACTGGTAGCATACAAGAAAATGCACAAGCTAGTTGCTACCATTAAGCTAGTTTGTTTGCATAGCTCCATTTTTAATTGGGCAATGGCTGTATTTTAAAAAGGGCTGTCACATACAAGAGGTGGAACCTCCTTGGAACACAGGTTCGGAATCAAACTATGCTATGATTTCTTGTACAGTTAGATTTGCTAATGGTATGATGTACTATCTAGTCCATTGTTGGATTTAACTCCATTTTGTGTTTTTTTATATCCATTAGGCGCACCTTAGCAGATATCATCATGGAGAAGATCACAGAAAAACAAACGGAAGTAGAGACAGTGATGTCAGAAATATCCGGTCGGCCCATGCCACAGCTTGACCCACGTGTCTTAGAGGTCTACAAGGGTGTCAGAGAAGTAAGTGTAATACTACTCTAGTAGTAGTATTATATGTATGGCTAATTATATGTATGGCCAGATGGAACTCAGCTGCTGTGCCTCAGAAACTTTATTCTAGTTCTGTTCTTACCTGTGCTTTGCTTGAGAGTCAGTCTGTGTAGTGGTTGGAGAGTCATACTAGAATTCTGGGAAACCCACGTTGAGATCCCCACTTTGCCATAGAAGCTTGCTGCATGACTTTAGCCCACTTCAGCCTAATCTATCTCACATGGCTGCTACAAACATAAGATGGAGGAGAGGATAATGTTGTAAACTGCTTTGAGTTCCCATTGAGGGAGAAAGGCAGGGTATAAATGGAATGTATATTTATCAGCAGGACTGGGCAGGGCACAGCTTTGTGTACCATCCCGGCATTGCATTTTTTGAAGGTAAAACACTTAATCAGAGCTGAGTTTCACACCGATAGGTTGCAACAATATACAAGAAATTGAAATTAATATTCCTAAGTGATTCTTAAAGCATTCTCATACAAGGGCTTGTAGACAATCACGAGAAACTTTGGAATGAATAATCCTCCCTGTTCACCTCTGTTCTAACCACTTATAAACATTTTTAAAGGTACTGTCAAAATACAGAAGTGGAAAACTGCCCAAAGCCTTCAAGATCATACCAGCATTATCTAATTGGGAGCAAATCCTTTATATCACAGAACCGGAAACGTGGACGGCAGCTGCCATGTACCAAGCAACCAGGTGAGGATGTGCTCTTCTTGTAGGTAATGGGTTCCACTAAGAATGGTGCCTCCTGCTAGTTCAAGAGACTCTGTTGGCAGGACCTATCCTGTGCCAACAGAATGTACCTTGCTCTTGATAGAATGTACTGTCTAGCAGTACCCAGTATGGTATCTTAAGGTTATGTTAACCATCAGAAATGTTTATGATTTCTTTTAGCTTTATTCTGCTGCAGTAAGTATTATAACTGTTGTATAGTGGAACCTTGGTTTTCGCCGCTAATCCGTTCAGCGAAGGGCAGCAAAAACCGAAAACGGCATACTCCTAGGTACGCCTTTTGCGCATGTGCAATGTGAACGGCACACTGGAGATATTCAAAAGTCGCCTCAGAAGCCGGCGGAAGCCGAGGCGACCGCTGATTTCTGAGGCGACCAAATGGCTGGGGGCGACAGGCGAAGACCGAAACCATCGATCTCCGAGGGCAATGAAGACCGAGGTTTGACTGTACAATATTAGAATCAATATGCATGAAATTTGTGTTTAAGTGTATAGGAACATAATACTGACACATTTTCAGTTTCTGTCATTTTTGACATAGCATTGTGTTACAAAGTAATTTGGGAACAGATATAGAATCATTTGTGATTCTGTTGCTAAGAGTTCACTTGCTCTCAGCTTGTAGTGTTAATTTGTACATAGCTTTGCCTACAATTGCTTCTCTGAGCTGGAAAAGTGTTTTGGATTCCTTAACAAAATTCCTCTCAACTGCCCCAGCCCATTCATATTTAACAGTAATTGTGGGGTTATGTACTTTCAGCGGAGGGCGGGGAATAAAACCCTCTTGCATCATGCAGTAGTTTCTGACTAGACTGCTTATATGTGGAGCAAACTTGACTATGACAAACTTTTAATTAATAATTTTAGCATAGTGCTGAGGAGATGTAGAGGGGAAGCAACAAGTGGCATCCTATGATTGGTGGTGCTTTTGACAACTTTTGAACGACAAGTTTTGAAAACTTTGGTTTCTCTTCCTTTTTATGGTGCAATGCCATACGGAGCTCTGTTTTGAGCATACAGCTATGTCATAAATAAATCTCCTACACAGTTAGGGAATGGCTTTTTAGAAAATCATTTTAAGCACGGCCTCATTTAGGACAACATCATGCTTACACATCTGAAAGGATATTCCATAGATGAGAGGTCTTGTAAGATAAGAGCAAAATTGCAGGCTCTGTGAGAATGTTCCAGTTACTTAGACAGAATATAACTCTAACAGGAGGTTTAGTAGCATCTGCTCCCCAGCTGCCTTAACGTGAGAGGACTATTATGCTTCCTTTTTTTTCTCCCCCCTCCCCTTCCCTGGTCACCTCTATTACTTTTGAAGAATATTTTCATCGAACCTTAAAGAGAAGATGGCTCAGAGGTTTTACAACTTGGTACTACTCCCTCGAATCAGAGATGACATTGCTGAATATAAACGCCTCAATTTCCATCTTTACATGGCATTGAAGAAGGCCTTGTTCAAGCCTGGAGCCTGGTTCAAAGGTAGGAGAAAACCTGCACAATCAGTTTTAATATAAGACTGGAAGATGGAGGGGTGTTTGCTCCCTTTTTAATGAGTATGTTCTGTTAAATTAGTTGTTTTGGAACTCCTGCTTATAATAAATACCCTGAATGGGGCCTAGAGCTCAGGGCTACAGTGTTATTTTTCCATAAAAAACAATGTCTTGCCTTCTGGGAGAACTGCTCCATGACTGGAGCTGAGCTGTATCTGGACCATTTATTTATTATTTTATTTTAAACCTTTCTATGCTATCTTTCCTCCTAAATAGGATCTGCAAGGTAGAATACATCACCATATTTCAGCATTAAGACATTAAAACAGCATGAACAAATATGTATGTTTGTAAAATATTTAAACAATTCACTAAAACACATACCACACCAAAATCAGGGAGGAGGGTCAATAACAATTAGTGCAGGGAAGAAGGCAAATAGCTGGTTTTTATACCCTGCTTTTCTCTATCTTTAAGGAATCTCAGCTTATAATCACCTTTCTTTCCCTTCCCCACAACAGGCACCTTGTGAGATAGGTGGGGCTGAGAGAGTTCTGGGAGAACTGTTACTGGTGCAAGATTACCCAACAGGACTGGGAAATCCAACTGGGAAATCCAAACCAGTTCTCCAAATTAAGAGTCTGCCACTTTTAACCACTTGCTTGCTCTCAATACCAAACGAAACAAAAAAGTCTTCACCTGCTGGCAGGAGATAACAATACTGGGAGACAGATGAATCTCTTTGGGGAGGGAGTTCCAGAGTTTCAGTGCCATGACCCAGATGGCTCTTTCTTGGGTTGCAACCTATCTAGGCTCAGATGTCAAGGGAACCAAAAGCATGGCCTCAGAAGATAGCCAGAGTGGGTGGGTATTTTTGTATAGGAGTAGACAGACCTCCAGTCAGGCTATTACGTTATTATAAGACCAGCCCATTAAAGATAGCAGTAAGGGTGCTGGTCTATAATGCAAGCCAAAGAAAATGATTGGTAGGGCTAAAAATCAGCAGAGACTAGTAGTTGTAGGAATTAGGTTGTTAGCAGTCCTAATCTAAGCAGAGTTATGCTCTTTTAAATCTATTGACTTCATGGGTTTACAGGGATAACATACAGTTCGTGGATTATACTGTATATTAGAGATGAATCAGTACAGACTAATTGATGTCATCAGGGTGTAATGTTAGGAACAAGTCTTGGTGCTGAGAAGAGGTTTATAGATTTTGGAAGTAAATATGAAAAGAGAATGGGTAGAGAGATGGGAGGAATGATAAGGAGAAAAGTAAATTGGGCTATGAACAGAGCATGTCAGCTAGCTCAATGTCCTAGGAGTAGATCAGGCGAAGTGTTGATTGAATCCAATAGCAAGGTTTCAGTGTGAACAGAGAAAGACAGATTGTGTTTTGTAATATCATCATGCTTTTAGAGAATTGAAGGAAATCTGAGAGAAGGGCAGGCTGAAATTTGTGGGGTGCTGAAGCTAATACGAAGGCCCTGGAAAAAATAAAACAGGAAAAATGGTTGGGTTCCCAGTTGAGATTCCAAGTGGATGAGGGAGTGAAGAAGGGAGATAATGTGGGACCAGCTGACCCTGGAAACCTCCAGTAGTTGGTTTGTGATATACCTCGAGTAAGCATAATAGTCAAACTATACTATGAATAGCAGTTCCTGGAGTTTCTGCCTTAATCTACATAAAGTGAACAGGCATCTGGGGGTATCTGATCTAGAGGGATGGAAAGTGAGGACCTTCTTTACATTCAACACTACTAGAGCAACTTATAGGTGAACAAACTAGCATTTTTGTTTTAACCAGTCTTCAATACTAGAAAGGAATCGGGGTGGGAGAAAACTACCCTGAAGGGAGATGCAGCAGAGAGAGGGAGAGTTCAGTTTCCATCAACTGTGTACCCCTTTTGCTTTTAAACCAAATCCCTCAACATGTGATAAGGGCTGACTCATATTTACATGAAATGCTCTATGCTGCCTTGTTTAGCTTGGTCCTGTCTGGGCCCAGTATGAGTACTTACTTAGGCTTGGAAGTATTATTTAGTTTGCTTTACTGATAAATTATTTCATGCTAAGCTGGGATGTTCATTATGCCTTCTTTTTTGTGTTCTGGAGCACTTACAATATACCTGGGTGTGTTATGGCAGACTTTTCAGATGCCAAATTATGTTGTTACAGTGGCTTTTTAAAAAAGATAATTAGCCTGTATGTCATGTTAATTAGTTTTTGTAAAGCTCTAGAGAAGAATAGATACCTAACTTCTAACCACTACTACTCTATTTTCCCTCCCAGGGATCCTTATCCCCTTGTGTGAATCAGGAACATGTACGCTGAGAGAAGCCATCATTCTGGGCAGCATTCTTACTCAGTGCTCTATCCCCGTTCTTCATTCTGGGTAAGTGGGGGACTAGGCTCATTTGAGACTGGAAAGGAACTGAAACAGGAATGATGGGATAATCCCATGTACTTCCCCAAACTTCCATGTACTTCCCATGTATTTCTAGGTCTCTTGGATCATAAAAACTTTTGAAGGACACTCTGATATCTTTGGAGGCATCCTACTCTGTTGTATGTTGTTCCTTCTATAGAACATTTTCAGATGCCTGCGTAGCGGCACAGCATGAATACAAAAGCAGCCATGTGGAATGTACCTACTATCCTAGGGGCATTCTTTTAAAAGATTTTGTTTTTTTCTGACACCTTGTTTTTGTTCATTCTAAGACCTGGGGGATAATTCTTTGAGCTGCAGCAAACCTTTCTCTGTCTTCTCCTAACCCCCACAGGGCTGCTATGCTCAAGATTGCTGAGATGGAGTACAGTGGAGCCAACAGCATCTTCCTCCGTCTGCTCATTGACAAAAAGTATGCCTTGCCCTTCCGTGTTGTGGATGCTCTGGTCTTCCATTTCCTAGCTTTCCGGACAGACAAACGCACCTTGCCTGTTCTGTGGCACCAGTGTCTGTTGACCTTTGCCCAGCGTTACAAAGAAGACCTCTCCTCAAATCAAAAGGAAGGCCTTTTGGAGCTGCTCAGATTTCAGAGCCATCCACAGATCTCCCTGGAGATCCGCAGGGAACTGGTGAATTCCAAGTGTCGGGATGTAGAGTCTGAGGCAATGGAGTGAATGGATGACGGGAAGAAGAGCTTATTACCCTTGAATGTTTTAGCTGTGGTGATTTTGCCCACAGTGGAACATCTAGATGAAGAAGGCAGCTGTGTTGGTCTTGCACCTGTAGTATATTGTTGAATGAACATGTTTACATCTCTGTTGTGAGTTTGACATGTGTTCCTTTATGCAAAGGTGGAAGCATAAGTAATTTTATTCCAACTGGGTGCTCATTTGTGTTGGCATGGGCCTGTTTTAGATGCTGGGATGCCTGTCCCCACCCCCACTTATTCAACCCTTTTATAGTCAGCAAGGGCTGCAATTACGCTTTTGCCCTTTTAAAATACTAGGGGATAGATGCTCTAACAAAGATGAGCTTTCGGGCTGCTATTCAGTAAAGAAGAAAGGAATAATATGCTGCATATCGGAATCATAGAAATTTGTGGGGGCTTGCAGTCATTTGGTAGCAGAGATCTTGGATTATCAGGAATGTGCACTGTTAGCAGTGTTTCCCTATTCCCTGTAGTGCCTACCAGTTCAAAGATGGAATCTGGCACACTGCCCTTGCCAAGATTGTTGAATTCTTGTATCCTTCCCCATACTGAGTGGCAGGGATAGCACCTCTACATGGAAATGGCACTCAACCCCTCAGCCATGTTTTCTTGCATTTGTGCAGCCAAAACTCAATGTAACATCCTTGAAAGTTATGCACTGCTTCTCAGTTGGGCAGTAGCCTGAGTCACTGTGGGGAAGGCAGAGGCCTTACACAGCAGTGCATACGAGATTGAGGCAAACAGCATTTAATGCCAGCCAAACTTTTTTCATGCACAAGCTCTTAGAAAACCCCTTAAATCAGGCTAAGTGCAGCTAACCTGATATCACATGTTTAAAAATGTGTATCCAGATTATATGTTCAGTAATGCTCACAGTAGAGAGCCAGCATGGTGTAGTGGTTAAGGTGTTAGACTGGGATCTGGGAAACCGAGGTTTGAATCTCCACTCTGCCTTGGATGACCTTGGGCCAGTCACACACACACTGTCAGCATCAACCCTGGCAAGTATTTGGATGGGAGACCTCCAAGGAGTACTGGGGGAGGATGTGGAGGCAGGCAATGGCAACCCACCTCTGAATGTTAGTTGCCTTGAAAACCCTACAGAGTTGCCACAAATCAGCTGACGATGGCAAAAAAAATGCTTACATTAACTGACAGAAATCAGTGTTGTATCATTACCAGATAGAAACAGTTGGGCTGTGACTTCCTTCAGCTGATGGCAGTTGGTACATATCCTAATTCTGTTCTGTATGAACATAAGAACATAAGAACAAGCCAGCTGGATCAGACCAAAGTCCATCTAGTCCAGCTCTCTGCTACTCGCAGTGGCCCACCAGGTGCCTTTGGGAGCTCACATGTAGGATGTGAACGCAATGGCCTTCTGCGGCTGTTGCTCCCAATCACCTGGTCTGTTAAGGCATTTGCAATCTCAGATCAAGGAGGATCAAGATTGGTAGCCATAAATCGACTTCTCCATAAATCAGGAGAATTGGATTTATGGATTTATGGTGGCAGTATTCATTTGGAATACTGTGTGCAGTGCTGATCACCATGTGTCAAAAATGACTTTGCAGAGCTGAAAAAGGTACAGAAGGAAAACAAGATGATTAGGGGGTTGGAGCACCTTTTCTGTGAGGAAACACTGACGAGTCTAAGATTCTTCAATTTTGAAAAAAGATTTTGGGGCCATGATAAAGGTTTATAAAATCATGTATGGGATGAACAGAATAGACAGAATTTTTTCTCCCTCTTCTACAAAACTAGATGAGGGGCATAATGAGGGGCATCCAATGAAGTTGAGGGGCTGTAGATTCAAGGTGTGGAAACAAGGAAATACAGGAAATACTTCTTTCCATAATGAGTAATTAAAATGTGGGATTTGCTGCCAGTAGCAAGAGGCATCATCATTGAAAGACCTTAGTCTCCATCCCGTTCGTGGCTGAACAATAGTAACTAATTGGCCACTGTTTGAGACAAGATGTTGAAATGGATGGACTGTTGGTCTGACCCAGAGGGGCTCTTCTTATGTGTTGAAAGAGGATGTTCTTCAGCCTTTCCATCACTGGAATTGACTGACCGAAGGATGATTTATAGAGCCATGGGAAGAGGTGTCTGTCCCTAAGCAATTCAGATTGAAAATATTATGTCCCTTCATCTGAACAATGTGGCCATACCTGATTTAGGCACACACAATGCCAGATGGGTCCTATGATCTTTCAAATAATCAGAATGTGTAGTGCCATCAGAGTGCTATAACTAAGAATCTGTTGTTCTCTTGCCTTCCCCTTTTCCATGAAATCTGCCATTAAATGTAATTGAGGATGTGCATTTGACTTTCTAGGTTTTTGGCAGTACCATCTGAAGCAGTTGTACCCTCCTAACCATTTAAACCATTGGATTTAGAAGGACATAATTCTGCTTAGGATGTCATCATAAGACTTTTCTTTTTGCTATGGGTACAGCTCCACCAGCAAATGCACACACTCTTAGTTAAGGCATTACAGAATATATGCAGTTTGTTTGTTTGTTTATTAGATTTTATAAACCACCTAATCCACAAAGGGCTCTAGGCAGTTCACAATGCAATAAAACCCAATCTAAAAACATTTGAAGTTCAGTATGCAGCATCATATCGGTGGCACCTGGTCTTAAGGCCGGTCTTAAGGCTGGGAGGGGCTGGCAGCGCCCAAGATGAAACCAGCGGGGGCACTGCCAGAGATGACAAAACCATGGCAGGGTCTCACAAGGGGGCAGCCAATCCACGGCCAGCCTCACCAAAAGCCCGGTGGAACAGCTCGGTCTTACAGGCCCTGCGGAACACACCAAGGTCCCGCAGGGCTCGGACAGCTGGGGGAAGAGCGTTCCACCAGGCAGGGGCCAGGGCTGTAAAGGCCCTGGCCCAGGTAGAGGCTAGCTGCATCATCGAAGGGCTGGGGACTTCCAGCAACTCCACCGTTTCAGAACGCAGCGGCCTATTCAGGACATATGGGGTCAGACGGTCCGGCAGGTATGAGGGCCCCGAGCTGCGAAGGGCCTTGAAGGTTAATACCAGCACCTTGAAGACGATCTGGAATTCCACCAGAAGCCAGTGCAGATGGCGCAGCATGGGGGCAATATGATCTTGATAAGTGCCCCCCATAAGAAGCCGAGCCGCTGCATTCTGGACCAGCTTCAACTTCCGGGTCAGTCTCAAGGGAAGTCCCGTGTAGAGCGAGTTACAGTAGTCCAACCTCGAGGTGACCGTTGCATGGATCACAGTGGCCAGGTCAGCCAGGGAGAGGTAGGGGGCCAGCTGCCGGGCCTGGCGAAGATGAAGAAAAGCTACCTGGGTAACATGGGCCACCTGGCCCTCCATAGAAAGGGAGGAATCCAGGCGGACCCCCAGGCTTCAGGCCAGGGAGGTCGGGGCCAATGTGACCCCTTCTAAAACCGGCGGCTGAAAATCCCTAGGGCTCTCACCACGGCCCAGCCAAAGGACCTCCGTCTTTGATGGATTGAGTTTTAACCTGCTCTGCCTCAACCAACCAGCAACCGACTCCAAACAATGCTGTAGAGCCACAGGGGCAGAGGCCGTCCCCCCTCCATCAACAGAATGAGCTGGGTGTCATCAGTATATTGGTGACAACCCAGCCCAAATCTCCGCACCAACTGGGCAAGGGGTCACATGTAGATATTAAATAAGAGCAGGGGTAACAAGGCCCCCTGTGGCACCCCACACTGAAGCGGGTGCCGTTGGGAGGCCTGGTCCCCACACCACACCTGCTGACCCCTATCCTGGAGAAACGAGGCAATCCACTGAAGGACAGTGCCCCACATCCCGGAAACAGCCAGGCGGTGGGCCAAAAGGTCATGGTCGACCACATCAAATGCTGCAGTAAGATTGAGAAATATTAGCAGTGCCAATCCGCCTTGGTCCAGCTGCATGCGGAGCGTATCTGTGATAGCGACAAGGATGGTCTCCGTTCCATGCCCAGCACGGAAGCCGGACTGGAAGGGATCGAGTTTAAAAGTATATGTAGCGTTCAGGGTATTGTGTGCATATCTAGCAACCTCATCTCAGAAAACAAGTACAAAATGAGCCTCGGTTTTCCCATTTTTAATTTTAAAAAGCAATAGCCCCTTTAAAATCTGGTGTATGTTAAAGGTTCTTAGAAAGCAGTAGCTGGAAAGGGCCTTTGTCTGCCTTGAGAACCTCTGTTAAGCCAACAAGTCGCTTCTAGCTTATGATGACCCAATGAATCAGTGACCTCCAAAATGTCCTATTCTTAACAGCCTTGCTCAGGTCTTGTAAACTGAGGGCCGTAACTTCCTTAATTGAGTCAATCCATCTCATATTGGGTCTGTCTCTTTTCCTGCTGCCTTAAACTTTTCCTAGAATTATTGTCTTTTCCAGGGACTCTAGTCTTTTCATAGTGTGATAACCTCAGTTTAGTTTACAGTAGCCTTAGTTCAATCATTTTAGCTTGGGAGAGTTCAGGCTTGATCTGATCTAGAACCCAATGATTTGTCTTTTGTGAAGTCTACAATATCCACCAAACTCTCCTTCCAAAACATTTCAAATTAAATCAACTTTCTTCCTGTTAGCTTTCTTCCTTGTCTGACTTTTGCACTCATACGTAGTAATGAATACTATAGCTTGAATGAACTTGATTTTGGTTGCCAGTGATACATCCTTACACTTCAGAATCTTTTCTAGCTCCTTCATGGTTACCCACGACCTCAGAATTCTTTCACCTCACAAGGTGGCTGTTGTGGGGAGAGGAAGAGATTTTGACTGTAAGCCACTTTGAGACTCCTTAAGGTAGAGAGTAATGAAAGCCAACTCTTCTTGCAGTTTTCTGTTACATTCTTGATAAACCAGGAAGTTTTGGTTTTTTTTACAGATAAAGGTCTTGTAATTATGTCTGATTAAATGACTAATCTTTGCGGCTCTAATGATTATAAATTGTTTCTTCTGCTTCACTACTTTGCCAGAATGCTCTGAATATATTACCTAAGTCACAGACAGAATATATTACCCAAATCAGACACAGGCTGAGTGTTTCATAATGCAGAATTCCATCTTTCTCCTAACTCCTAGGAGTGGCTGGGGTTGGCAACAAGTATCATTCTGATATACCAGTTACAATCATTTCCTTCCCATGGCATATTTTCTTCCTAATACCTAGCTTTTAGTTGCCCAAGGCTTGTTGCGGTTATTTTCACAACTTTAGTGAGTATGCTAAGATTCCAAAAGACATTCCTTGTATATTGGCGGGGAACAGCAGCCCAGTTCTTCCTACAGCTTGCAGTCTGCATTACTGTGGCCTTCTTGGCATCCAGATACAGTGGGCAAATCCACTATTCCCTGTCCAAAGCACAGTCAGCGCTGTCCTTGAAAAGGATGAGTAATTGGTTTTAGCTCCCAGGAAGATCTGGTTGAGTGGCTGCTCTGGGCAGATTTGTTCGTGCTAGAGGATGTTCCCCAGGACAACTTGCTAAAGCACAGTTTACCAAACAGCGTGCACGTCTTCCCTCTACTTGCAGCATTTAGCAGGCAAAAACTGTTTACTCAACATGGGGCTATTAAATCAGCTCCTTGAAGCAGCCAAGAGTGCTTCAGTGAGGATTGAGTTCTCCCCTGCCCCCATCCTAAAATGGTGTGTGTGTGTATGAAGGGGGAGAGGAATGAAATCAGGCCAAGGAAGCCCGTCTCCTATGCCAGGTGGAGTAGCTTAGACTCTTGTGCAATATGGTGAGCAGCAGGCTAGCTGCCTCTGTCAGCCTCTTAGAATTGTTGGCTGCCACCTGTATTTTATAATCATGATCTTATTAATGGAGAGGAAGAAGCAGCTGTGACTAAGTCACCATTGCAAACAGGATAAAAATGTTTGACTGGTCTGCTTAAAAAGCACAATAGTTCTGACTTCTCAGACTCGATCATAAACGGCTAGTGCCGCACACTCATTTTTTATTCTTGTAGTTTGTATTTCTGGAACTCACTTGGCACCTGTCATTTTGTAATTACAAAAGTTATACAATCCAAGTCTTCCTGAACGTTTTTAGTCTCACTTTCTGGCTTCTGTTCATTCAAGAACTAAGACAGACAATATATTAAATTCAGTCAAACAGAAAAATTATGTAGTTTTTCAGGCTGTACCATAGCAGAATGAGTGGAAGATGCAGCTTTAAAAGTGCATGAATAGTAAACACTCCATTTCAAGCTCAGCATTCAGGGAGAAAGCGAAGACTCCTGCCAGTATGTAGCAGAGCTCTTGGAAGTTTTCCTTTTGGGGCAAGCGAAGAGCATTCAAGCAATCACCCAGTCAGTTTTTGGGAAAGGCTACAGAAAATGGTGGAGAGGACCGATTCAAGAATGGACAATCAAATCTGACTCAAGATTAAGGGACAGGCTGTTCTAATTAATGATGGCTGTCCTTGTTCCACATAGTACAGCCATTTGAGCCATCTCTTGTTCTAAAACCATCTGTTAAACTGAAATGGCTGTAAGTGGATTACATTGTGAATTCCTTAGAGGGCAAAACAGTAAGAAATAGCTATTGTCTTTCACTCAGAACAGAAACTATACAACAAACAGGTTTTATTATTTAAAAAGGGTCAAGATCCATTTGGTTCTCTTATGCTACATCCCCACTGCCAGAAAAGGCCAGAATGTTCCCATTCTTTTAAAAATCTTTTATTACAATGTCATAAAATAAGATTTTTTTCCCCAACAGGTGTTCAGGTTACAGTGAATACCATATTACCACACTTTATTTAAAGCTCTAATATAGATATACCTGTGTCCAAAATATGCATTTTTCTCCTTCTCTCTAGACTTCTATGAAGTACAGATAGACTTTCCATTAATCAGAAATGCTGATGGCACTTTAATTGTGGCAAATCAGGCTTAAGCCCAATGGAAAAATCTCTCCTTGACAAATGCGACAGTCTCCAGTGGTGTCTTGAGTAGCATCAATATGTGTCTGTTCCTATTGGAAGGCTAGAGTGAAATACCACAAGAATACAAAAGGCAACGTTTGCTCCCATCTCTATAGTACACTCGCAGTTCATGAAATACTTCCCTAAAGTAATATACTATAAAAGCAGCATTTAAACAAAACACCTTTTTCCTCAACAATATTGCTCTTAACTCCAGTGCAGTCTCTAGTTCATAACATTGTAAACTGTAAAAAAACCCTTGTAACAGCAGGCAAATTACTCATTTTGCCTTCTTGCTCCCATCATGCACCCACCTGGTAGCACGTAACTCATTTTTATTTGTGAATATCGGTGTGTATTAGAGAGGGAGAGAAGTCATAGAAATTTTTACTTACACATATAGCAGCACTTGTTGGATATAGTCTGAATGTTAAGAGATTCTTGAATTGACTAATTCCCAAGTAAGAAACCCAAAATAATTATGGAAGCAGAATTTATGAAGGACGTTAGGCAGTATTTGATATGATCAGAAATGATGGACCAGGACTACCTATTTTAACAAGTCCCCAACCCTCATTCAGCAGGTTTCTAAAGTGTCCAATAAATAACAACTCCTGCATCTTGTAAAAGTGATTAAATGCAACTATGTGCAGCAAGTAAAGTCTAATCACTTCCGGTCTCAGTACAGAGGAAATTTCTACCTGCAAGCTTTCACATGGCTATCAACTTTGTATGAGCACCTACAGAAAAACCAAAAAAAAGAAGCCCCAAATGTCTAATTTTCTCTGAAAACAGCAGTTGGAGGGCTTGTTGTGCTACTAATGAACTGCAAAGGAAAAATGAGACTTCTGTGGCACTAACGCAGGCAAACTATTCCAGCACTCCCCTAGACAGTTTGGTCCCTGATAGTAGCCATTTATGGCAGCATGAGGAAGGAAGCATGAAGTGAATGTTAGACTTCCTCAAGGAAGGCAAACATAACAATAACAAAGTGCGTTTTCTTTACGTACATAAAACAGGCACACAGCAATTACAGGGACAAAAATGGCAGTGATCAGCAGCACCCCACCAACAAAGCAAACCCAACTGATGAACTTCTGAAACTAATATGAAGCCCTTCTAAGCTTAGGTATGGCTTGCCCATCACAGAAACCACCCCTGAGCCTAAGATAGTCCTAGACACAAGATGACAATTCCCTTTTGAGACCCACTTAATTTATCTAAACCCCTCTACAATGCCACTTTTATTTGGGAATACGTACTCATTTCCCCATGTATTTCTTGATCGTGTGCAAAATGTTTCAAGCCTCATCTGTGAAGATCTGCTTGCTGGGAGGAGTTGGTCACAGGTTGATGTCTGTGACATCTGTAGGAGTGTTGGTCAGGATGACTTCTTGGCTGTCTTGGTAAACTGAATTCTTATCAGAATGGTACTCCTGTTGATGCTGGGACGGCTGCTTCAGATTCTCTGCTAAGGCAGCCTCAATCTGCTCCTGGCAAGCTTTCAGGCAGTCCTGGGAAAGAGAGTGTGGCAAGGCAAGTTGGTTTTTCAGTCTTTTATCTGAGGCACTTAGATTTAATATCACATCAGGTGAGGTTCCCAACTTCTGTGGTATTAATCTTGGACTTGGATGCAGCTGAGGAAAGGCAAAGTTTTTAGTTCTAGTAAAGACTAGTCTAAGGTAGTGCAAGTATACGGACTCTGTTTCTCTAAATCTGAATCCTATGGGAGCCATGCTGCTCCTCAAAGCTATTTCAAATTGGGAAAACATGAAAATTTAATTTGAAAAAAAGCACTGGAACACATCTCAACTGGTTTGGTCCCTGAAGTAGTATACTCCTTTGAATACATGTCTAAAATGAATAGTACCCTTTTAGTAAGGCAGCCTTCAAAATACCTAAGATTATAGCAAACAAAGAAGCAATCTCCTTCTTGCAACCAATTTATTTTTGAAATTTAGTTTTGTCAATAATCTTTCTTCCAGCAGAGACTCTAAGTGGCTGATAGTAAAGATAGTAATATGACTAGAATGTAATAATCTTACAGGAATGTAATGCGGAATCTTATCACACAAAATAATTGTTCCTCTATTCATCTCACTGGGCCAAATTCATTGGCAACTGGGAAGTTTCACACCCATTCTGACTGGATCTTTTCTCACCTGTGCAATGGAATGTAACAGCTCTGCCACAGTAAACATATGCTAATGGAAGCCATTTCCATAAATGGGATAAGACTTTATCATAACCCCCCTCCAGCTGCAGCCTAAAATGCTGGTCTGAAATGCTCTTCCAGAAGAACAGAGGACTGCCAGGAATGGCAGGAGGGGCAGTCAGAGGGAAATTGGATTCCCAGTGTCATAATGCTCTTCTGCCTCATCCTGCTTCTAGCTGTATATCTGCTAACTCAGTATAAGAAGCCCCGTGGCACAGAGTGGTAAAATGCAGTTCTGCAGCACAAGTTCTGTTCACAGCCTGAGTTCAGTCCCAACAGAGGTCAGTTTAAGATTACTCAGAAGAGGAGGGGTTTGGATTTATATCCCACCTTTCTCTCCTGTAAGGAGTCTCAAAGCAGCCTACAAACTCCTTGCGTTCCTCTCCCCACAACAGACACCTTGTGAGGTAGGTGGGGCTGAGAGTGTTCCAAAACAACTGTGGTCACCTACCAGGCTTCACCCAATAAGGGTCCACCACTCATGTGGAGGAGTGGACAATCAAACCTGGCTCTTCATATTAGAGACTGTCTGCTTTTAACCACTACACCACTCTTAGTGTTCCATCCTTCCAAGGGCAGTAAAATGAATGCCCAGCTTACTGGGTGTAAAGTATAGAAGATCAGGGAAGGCAATGGCAAACCACCCTGTAAACATAGTCTGCCTAATAAACATTGTGATATGTTACCCCAAGGGTCAGTAATGACTTGGTGCTTGTACAAGAGACCCTCTTTACATTTTAGCTCAGCGTAACATTTAACAAAATATAACACAGAAAGCATATGATATACCCTCCAGTAATTGTTACTGGCCCTCCTCTGTCATTGTGATGTGTGTGTTTATATGCTTTCATTGAATTATTTTAAATGCTAACAACCCTCAGACCCGTGGCCCAGGGGAATAGCAGGGAATAAATCTAAAGTAAAGAGATGAATGTACAGTTTAAGAGTACAGGATATGTCAAGGGTATGGCACTCAGGTGGAGGATGGTAGAAATAACTCCTGTGTCTTACAAAAGTCCAAATTTGGATGAATGAAAAAAAAGAAACAGGATGACTTTATCCTGTTGAATTAACACATAACTATTTTTTCTTACTAAAAAACTGACATAGTCTACAGGGTGAAGGGAAACAAAGAGTCTTGTGAGGATGCTGCACCAAGATGCTTGGAAAGAATGTGAGGGAGTACTCAGTTGATCACATTCCGATTCCATGATGCATCCGTTTGACAAGGGGCAGTGAAATGGACACAGTAGCATTCAGACATTCCTTGATCAGAATACAGCACGATTTAACATTCCCTCTTATTATAATAGGGGTCTAAAGAGTTAAATTCTTCTAAATAAGATTGGAGTCCAAGCAATCTCAGAGGAATATTATAAACTAGCTGTAACTGAATTGTCTTGAGGATATTACTGCTAACATATTGATCTTTGTGCAAGAGAATCCTAACCTTAAATCTGGGAGGACTTGCACATAGCAATGACATATCTTTATGAGGAACCTCCTCTAGTTTTGCTGTGAGTCATGGTGGTGAACCCAACAGGCACCAGGGCTTCATATATCTCCATCTCTAAAGGCCAAGGGTCACCATCTTGCTCCACCTTGCAATGAATAGACACTTTGGTACTGTAGAATCTCTGGGTTCTGACTGGATCCCCAACACAGTCCTTGAGGTTGGCTCTGTTCACAGGATTCTGTTACATATACACAATCTTACAAAGAATCCACAAATGGTTCTTAGAAATTGACAGAGGATGTGGCAAGTAAAAATAGCAACACCCAACACTCCTTCCCCAAGATGGTTCAAGTACCTCTGGCCTCTAAAACCTCCATCAGTTGCAATAAGCACTCAGCAAAGGCCATGCTATGCTTCTTGGCCAGACTGCAACCACAGGTGAAGGAAAGGAAAACACTAGCTATAAAATGAAGGATGTAAAAGAATTAATCAAGGATTCTGCACAATAACTGCAAGCTTGTTTTCCTGTGAACCGAACTTTTCAAGGGAGTCTCCAGCACTATTCAGAAAGCTGCTCCTGACCTTTTAATGTGAGAGTAAGAAACTAGTGCTCTGAATACAAAGCCCAGTACTGCTTTTGCTTGCTATAAGCAATGAAACTGAATGAACATGAGTTCAATGACACATTTTGGGATTCTCACTTCCTGGAAGTATCCAGTGAGCTGTGTACAAAAGAAACTTCACTAAAGTAAATGGGGTAACTCCATGGATCATATATTGGGTAATGTGATATAACACCTACTGTTGTCATTAACCACTTTACATCTAAAATGATTCATCTTCACAGTCCTCTGTGGAAGAATACACACCTGTCATCCCTAACAAGAAAATGGTGAAACTCATTCTGGGTGAAACTATTTAAATGATATGCACAGGACAAACCATACATATTTGCATATGTTTCCTTCAACTTGCATATTTCTACAGGAGGTAGGTGGGGAAAAAATCTGTCCCAGCCTTTAGTAGCAAGAGGGAAGTTGAGGAAAAAAAACAGGCTTTAAGCAAGAAGCAGAGCTCTCCAGTTTCACAATTTTCTGAAGCCACAAAGACTAGAATTTTTAGAACAAGTCCTTGAAGTCTCATGATATCATATGTGGGACTGGATTATGTACTTTGTCATACATAGGCACCCAGCAGCAGGAAGGCTTCTATCCTCCTACTCCAGCAGAAGATCCGTTTAAGCTGAAGGAACACTTCAGACTTTGTTGAACAGAGGCCAAAGTTGTTAGATATTATTGTATTATTGTCCATAGCTCTTCAAAGTCCAATGTTGTTCCTCTATGCCCCTAGTGCATAAAGCAGATGTAGGGTACGATCTCTAGATTACACAAAGCTGAAATGCAGCAAAACAGAAAGGTCTACACAACTCAAAATACTATCAAGCTTCACCTAGGCTTGTTTAGTACGGCAGATGAAGTAACTGAGAGCAAGTTTGGTTACTATCAAACTTATGGGACCCTGCACAACAGCCATCATCCCAAAGAAATAATGAACTTTTTAGTCACTCAAACCTTCAAAGTTCAAGGCTAGACTTCATGCACAGCAACTTAAGTAGCTTGATACCACCCTGCAGCAAAGTCAGTATGGTGATGGTTGGGATTTCTACTAGCATTAACAGCTTGCTGTCCTCGCCTGAAATTGTCCAGTCTTAAGAGACAATGTCTCAACTATGTAATTAACCATCAGCTTCTATTTAACATATGGAGAACACTGGGACACATGGGATAATGTAGTTTTTAACCTTAGAGAACCAACGCAAGTCAGGATGAACAGCCCAAGTCACAGCATGACCCAGAAGCATATTAAGCATGGTAGAAGGATTGGGAAAGGAGATGCCAGGAGAAAAATACCACCTCTGCTGGTTTGTCCTCTGAATTGCAGTTCACAAGCAAACACACACAAGATCAGTAAAGTAGGAAAGAGGCCTAAAAGAAATAGACAGGGAACGCAAATTCAGTCAGCGAGGCAAACTAGAAAGACTATGTTAGGGTAGGCTGTGGCCTCTTCACGGTTTCAGCCCTTGGCAATTCTAAGTGTATCTAATCTTCTCTTTGCCAGCTTTCTCCCTTCTGTAATCCTCTCCACCTTCCACCTGTTTCCCACTGCCTTCAATCAACTGTGTTCACAGGAACAGCATTCAGCCTCAAGCTGATAGCAGCTTGCGAGCAGCTGGCTGCAGGCAATTCAAAGGACCTGGGGCAAAAAGCCAAGGAAACCCAGAGAGGAGAGAGAGCAAGAGAGAAATGATATCTATCTGCTCCATAATTGTCAGGCAGTGCAAACGAGGTAAGACTCCACAGAGCCCTTCTCTGCCTTTCAGATTTTTGCCAGGTAACACAATATATAAAACGTCAACCCAATTAGTCGCTCTGAACTCCATCCTTGCCCTTGACAGGAATCTGACACTGAACCACAAAAACAGATGCACTGCCTTAGCCCCTCCCTACTTTGGCCAATCTAATAATTAGCACCCTGTCCATTCAGGTGAATAAACCTTCTCAAATGCCTCTTTATACTGAGGGAAAAAAAGAAGAAACACATTTAGGGCATTTGGCATGCAATCAGTGGGGAAGCCATGTACAGAGTGCAACTATTGGGCCTCAGTGGCAGACCATAAGCTTGTATGGTACATTGGGAAAATGTAGCTGGGCTTTAGAAAGACTATCAAATGACTTAAGACTACCTCCACTAACCAGAGAAGACTCTCAGATTTTCAGGAGACTTTGAAGAAAAAAATAAACACGGGTTTGAGAATCAGTCCAGGAAGTCTAGCAGAAGACTCCATCAGTACGGAGCTCCTTTATCTTCGTAGATTGCACAAGTCTTGCGACGGGCAGGAAGCCAATGTGTGGTCATAGATCATCAGCATGGTGTCAATGTGTGGAGGGAGAGAGTGCAGGGCAGTGCAATGGGAGGCCAACAGATCATGATCCACCATATTGAACACTGCTGACAAGTAGCATCAGCAGTGCTGACCTGCCTCAATCCAACTGACAAATGAGATCATATTTGAGGGCTACCAATGAGGTCTCGGTCTCATAGCCAGGCTGGAGGATTGACTGGAAAGGGTCAAGGACAGATATGTCATCCAGGAATTTCTGGAGCTGCCCCAGGTTTGTATAATAGTAGGTGACTGAACATACATGTGATTTTATTCCCAACTGTCTGTCTCTTCAATACCACAGAGAAATGAAGGGAGACTATTTCTGAAAATTCATCACAAAAATGAAAAGAGATTATTAAGTAGACTTCCCAGATGAATGAAGAAGATATTATATAACAGGGCTTGTCTCCTTATGCCTTGTTGTGCCTTACAAAAGGTGGTCAGGTACATCCCCCAAATCTGATAAAAAGTGCCTTGGTTTATTTAAAGAAGCAGCCATTCTTGGAAGTACCGTATATACTCGCACGCAAGTCGAGGTTTTCAGCCTTTGTTTTAGGCTGAAAAATGCCCTCCTTGACTTATACGTGGGTCCCACTTAACGGTAATTCTTGTGTGGTGTTCCCCCTGTCTTGTCTTCACTCTGTTCTGCCTTCTTCTCTGCCGCCCCTCTTTCAGCCACTTTCTGTGCTTAGTTTTCTGCTTCGCTCTCTCCTGCTGGCTGGCAGCCCCCTCAGTCATTCACCCTTTCCTTTCCCAGCCAACTCAGGCTTGGTTTCAGAGAAGCTGCCTGTTGGGCAGCCTGTCTCTGTGGTTTTCTTAAAAGGGCAATGCTCCAAAAATTGCTTAAGCAACCTTTGGAGCATTGCCCTTTTAAGAAAACCATAGAGACAGGCTGCCTGACAGGCAGCTTCTCTGAAACCAAGTCTTACAGCCTGCAGGGGGAAAGGGAAAAAAGGGTAAGTTAGTGACTGCTTTCTCTGCTTCGCTGTCTCCTGCCTTCTTCTCTGCCGCCTCCTTTCAGCTGCTTTCTGTGCCTCATCTCCTCTGCCTTTTTCTCCACCACCTCCCATCCCGTTCACCCTCCACGCCCCCTAGCTTATTCCCTCTCCCCAGATCCACCTCACCCCTCCTTAAAAAGCCTCCCAAAGGCTTCTGGGGCGCTCCTTTTCCCCAACTGCGGCTCCTTTGCCTGCTTAGCGCCCCACCTCCCCATGGACCTTTCCCACCCTCGACTTATACGCGAGTCAATAAGGTTTCCCAGTTCTTCAAGGCAAAATTAGGTGCCTCGACTTATACACTTATACTTGAGTATATACGGTAGTATCCTTCTAGGTTAGGAGATCCCTTTCCCCATCAAGAGTTTTTCTCATGTGTTTCTTTTATGTGCCTGAACAGCTTGAAATGCCAGCATCCCAAGCATTTAATTAGCTTAAGTGTTTCCAGAAATGTTTTATGGCTGTTAAGATCTTCTGGCAGTGCAACTGAAAGCAGAGTTACACCCTTCCAAGTTTACTGAAATCAGTGGGCTTAGAATATGACTCTGCTTGAGACTGCACTATAAACAAATTGGCCACAAGAGATGTGAGCGACTGTCTCTCTACGCTGTTCTGCTTTGTGTGAAGACATGTTAACTGCCATGCTACTTGTAAATAGAATCTTTAGCCACTTCATCAATGAAAGAGTGCTCATTGTTTGGGCAGCAAGTTTGCCTGAAGCCCAGCAGCAAAATGTTAAAAGAATACTGTTTCCCAACTCTGAATCTTTGCTTCATTGTAGCATATACTCACCACCTCCGTGCCAGTACAGCTAGAAAGCAGTTCTGTAAGCTCCTCGCCAGAAATACAATCAGATGAAGCAGAGAGACCATGGACTGCTGCACCGATACTACCTGTGGCAATCATAGATGGTGGATACATCGCAAAACTGTAATCTGCAAATTTCAGAGAAACAGAAAGTGTTAGAAAGAGGGAAAGAGATACTCATCGAGTTACCACTACATCCAATTAAGGTATATCTAAGACAGGGGTCTGCAACCTGCGGCTCTCCAGATGTTCATGAACTACAGTTCCCATCAGCCCTCAGGGGCTGATCACCCCTGAGGGCTGATGGGAACTGTAGTACATGAACATCTGGAGAGCCGCAGGTTGCAGACCCCTGATCTAAGAGAAGGGAAAACAACTAGGTAGACGTTAGGGAACTACTTTACCAGCTATCAAAAATGTTTGTATCTTGCCTCATTCTGCCCTCATTCTGTTCTTGTAATCATTAAAATCATTAAAACCATGTGACTATGCATGTGACAGCGTCACATTTTAGGCCCGATCTACACAGAAGTATGAGATGGCTGAATGGACTTTAGATGGCAGGTTGGTGATCATATTTTTAAATGTTCCCATATATTTTAAAATCCTTGCAAATAAACTTAGCAAAGTAGTCAAAATGCAGGTCTAGAACTCCTCTTCCCTCCAATAATTTTCTATTTATAGGAATGGTTTTATTTTTTATACACAAAGGAGCACTTAATACTAAAACTCACCAGCCAGTCTAAAATACTGCAGTATATTCCACCTCCTCAGCATTCAGCCACAAATTTTCCTGCATGTGGAGACCAGGTCTTTGTGGGTGATATTGTACATTTCCCTCACACATGTACAATAAATGCAGTTGGAGAGCTGGTAAGTGAAAGTGAAAATCCACTCCATGCATGCAAGGAAAACTCAGGAGTGGTTCCATTCCTACTTTGGATGGCCAATGGCACTTGAGCAGTCTTATATGCCAAGCCAATATTATTAAACCAGATTAGCTCACTCACTTTGAATAGAGAGGAACAGCACTCTAAAGTGGTTATTTAAAGGTTCTCTCAGTCCAATATAGCAGTTTCAACCCATAGGTTGGACCCCTCAGGTGGGTTCTACTCAGGGATGTAGGTATAGATTTTTAATGGGGTGGGTTCAGGGGCAGGGCTACACCCCCACCCGCCCCTGGGGCGTGACCACGCCTCCCCAAGCCCCGCCCCCGGCCTCAGTGCTTATAAAAGCAGCTCTCCGAGGCCAGGGATGGCAGACTCCCCTGCCCCCTGCACCCCCTACCGGCTGGGCTCCCAGCCGGCAGCTGGCAGTGCCTTCTGCCCTCCGCTCCGGGCAGAGGCGTAGCTAGGGAAAATGGAGCCCAGTGTAAAATCTGAGCTTTGTGCTCTCCCCCCCCCCATGGGCGGCTGCTGTGATGCTGGAATCCACTCCCAAACAGCATCACTTTCAATGGTGTTTAAACTAGGGAGCCCAGATTCTCCTTTTAAATCCACCTTAAAGGGATAATCTGGGGTCCCCAGTTAAAACAACATTGAAAGTGATGCTGTTTGGGGGTGGATTATCCTCCACCCTGAAACAGCATCACTTTCAATGTTTAAAATGGGGACCTCAGATTCTCCCTTTAAATCCATGCCAAAGGGAGTGGATTTAAAAGGAGAATCTGCAGATATTTGGGGAGTGCCTGCTGTCAGGGGTGCAATTGTTAAGCTAGCAGCACCAAACTTTCACGGTATATTTAGGAGACTGTCCCAGTGATACCACCCAGGTTTGGTGAAGATTGGTTCAGGGGGTCCAAAGTTATGGACCTTCAAAGGTGTAGCCCCCATCTCCTATTAGCTCCCATTGGAAACAATGGGGGATGGGGTCACTCCCTTTGGGAGTCCATAACTCCTGGACCAAACCTCACCACACTTGGGTGGTATCATTGGGAGCATCTCCCAAAAAATCCCTGAAATTTTGGTGCTGCTAGCCTAAAAACTGCGTCCCCTGCAGGCCAAAAACCAAAAAACCCCACTTTAAAAATACAAAAAAACCCCACAAACCCGGGAACCCGCCCTTACCTACATCCTTGGTTCTACTGTTTTGTGGTTATGAAAGTATCTATTGCTGCTGTGTAAAACCCCACAAACCCGGGAACCCGCCCTTACCTACATCCTTGGTTCTACTGTTTTGCGGTTATGAAAGTATCTATTGCTGCTGTGTATGTGGAGAGAGCAAAGGTGTCGTGCCATTTCTCTCTCTCTGTTTGCGAATGCTGAAGGAGGCAGTAGAACAATGAGGTAAGACCACTCAGCAGTTGAGAGGATTGCTCTAACACAGGCAGTGGCTCCTCCTTATTCTGTCACATGGTTATGAAGTCATGTGACTGCCTGCCATGTGCTTGTAGTTCAGTGGTTTCTTGTTTCTGCCTATGATTAATGATGAGTCTCAAGTGTGGAAAGACTGACTGAAGACCGATAATGATAAATCCTTATCACAAAATAACTAACTTCAGAAAAAGACTGTCATGGCACCCAGATGGTAGACACTTCTTTGAGCAGAACACCTTTATTGTCCCTCTCTTTAATATGGAATACTATACCCCTTCCCACCAAACGATCAAGTGCAGTCGTAGCTGTTTGGCAGAAGTGAAAGTGTGTTTCTGCAGGTGAAAACAATCCTGTGTTGTCCTCTCCTGGGGGGCGATCTTCCTGGGGTGATCCTTGCTTCCCCAGCCCAGCTGGACTGGGGAAGCAAGGGGGAGGGAGGGAAGCGATCCTGCATGTCAGACTGAGAACTCACCCCGACGCGCAAGATCATGCTGCCTCCCAGAACAAGACAGGCACTAGGACTGTCGTGGAGCATTGAACTAAAAATAAGGTCAAAGAAGTGGTGGATTAACCCACAAATCTTCCCAAGATCTTTTGGTGGGAAAGGGTATGGCCTTTTTATTGTTCATGATGACGTATATGTCATCTACCAGTGCAGAATCTTTTAGTGTATTCAGATATCCATCACACTATAATTTGCACCTTTCAGACATGGAAATCAAAGCTCAGAAGCTAAGGATCTCAATGGGAAAGATTCTCAATCTTTGAAAAATGAGCATCTGAGACTCTGCTGAGTATGGCTTGGAATCAAAACTGAGGTCAGGGTTTTTTAAGCTTTGCAATCCATCTACTGTTCCACCCTCCCCATGGCTATCTATCACAACACAGTTTATACCTGTAGCACACAATGCAACAAAAGTTTGTGCATGTTTCTTCACCAAGTCCACTTTATTCTGGGGAAGTGAGAGCCGCTGGAGAATATGATCCAAGAAGTCATTTGCTATCACCGACAACAGGTCCCACTTTAGCTTTTCTAGGACTAAAACCTCCCAGTCCTAGCAGACAAGAAAAGAGTATTATGGCCCTTTTTCAAAGACACTGAATACTGATCACCAACAACACAGCAAGATTCAAGACACTTCTGAAGAAACACAGAGGATTTAGGATAACATTCTAACAAAAGCAAACTTTCTGCTGTTGCTTCTCCTGAAGAAAAGCTAGGATGCAAACAAGCTTTGTGTACTCATCCTGTTTTCCTTTCTTTTGAGATAAGCAGAGAGGAGAAGTGAATCAAGGTGTGTACATGCCATTCATCTCTTCCCTACAATTGTAAAGTCACTGGAAGCTTTCTAAAACATTATGAACCCTGGAACTCCCCATCATATGCTTTAGAAACACAAAAGAGCCCTCACATGACCCATTTACATATCAATCTGTCTTAATTGGTCTATTTAGCTCAATATGGACTATTCTGATTGGGAGTAACTCTCCCAGCGGAAGCAAAAAGAGGTCTTTCTGGACATCCGCTGCTCTTTCAATCGAATTGCAAGGGCTGATTTCAGGACTCTGAGAAGCATCAGCTCAGCTACTGAGCCAACACCCTTCCCCAAGATCTCTCTCCCTCTTGTACATTTTACCACCCACCCACCCCACACACACACATTTTGTCCTCACAGCAACCCAGAGAAATAGGCTGAAAGAGAACGTAAGTGGCCCAAGATAGGCCAATAGGCTTCATGGTTGAGTAGTGATTTCAATCTGGGTCTCCTAACTCCTGCTCTGACACTCTAATCCCAACAAGTCTTGTTAAGTGAAGGCTATACAGAAATCACTTACACCCAATTACTTTCAGAAGGAATATCAGGGAAACGGCCTTCTTCCTTTGCTTCAGAAAGTAAGTACATGACGGGCATCCTCCCCAAAAGCAATTTTCCCTTGAACATGCCAGTTCTCATGACTATGTTAGTTCTCAGTTTTCAGGGATCCTTTTAACAGAAGGGGACCATGCCAAATGTAGTTCCTAGTTGCATCACCTCAGGGCACTAGTTCCTCACACTAAAGGTTGTTTATTAACTACCACTAAATGCCTATGAGATACCTAAAAAGCCAAAAATGTGAGAATATTCTGTTTCAGCAATATTCTGGTGAAATGGCTGTGTCTCCAATAGCCACTGAGCAGTCTGGAACACTCAAAGAACAAAAATCCCCATCACTGTATGGACCAGATGGTTAATGAATGAACTCTGAAAGCAGATCCCATCAAGCTACAGACCTTGTGACCTGCTGAAATTCAATGTTCTCTTTGACTATTTTTGCAGCTAAATGTGCATGTAGCAAATTGGCTGAATGAAAAGTGCAAAGCAGCTTAGATAATGCCCATGGACGGAAACCCAGCTTCCTTCAAGTGGATAAATTCCTTGTTGCATCATTTCCTTCTGCTAAGAATAACTTCATCATGATTTTGTGAGGGTGTCAAGCAAGCATCCTCTTCTGCAAGGAGGAAACTGACCCACTGGGAAAGTTAGGCAGCTTTCCTTCCAGGAGCCAGCAGGGAGGTGCCTTGATGCTATATCCTGATAAGTAGCCAGGATGTAGCCATTGTCCAAACCTTGATGAAGATGCTTTCTCTTTCCTCTCCCTGGATCACTCTCACTGCCCAGTTGTGAAAGAAGAAAGGCATGGGACATTATTAGCACACAGGAGGGAAGTAGCAGCTCTCTGCGGTTGTGTAAGTGAAGCATTAACACTGTCAGTCCCAGAAGCAAATGCCATCCAGTGTTCCCAATGGAGACACTAACCTTTCTTAGTACTGGTGATCTTCCAAGAGCAAAGAGAAATAAGAATCATTCTGAAGTTTATTTATTCAAATTTTTACATCCCACCTTTCCTCTTGGCAACTAACAGCTCTCTGCTGAAGGATCAGAAGCAGTTTCAAGTGCAAATCTAGGATCAAGTGCAGGGACGTAGGTATAGATTTTTTTATGGGGTGGGTTCGGGTGGAGGGGCCACACTCTCACCCACTCCTGGGAGCATGACCACACCTCCCCAAGCCCCGCCTCCGGCCTCAGTGCTTATAAAAGCAGCTCTCCGAGGCCAGGGATGGCAGACTCCCCTGCCCCGCCCGCCTCTCCCACCAGCTGGGCTTGCAGCCAGCAGTCCCTTTTGCCCTCCCCTCTGGGTAGAGGCATAGCTAGGGAAAATGGAGCCCAGTGCAAAATCTGAGTTTTGCATCCCCCCCCCCCCCCATGGGCGGTTGCTGTGATGCTGGAATCCACTCCCAAACAGCATCACTTTCAATGGTGTTTAAACTAGGGAACCCAGATTCTCCTTTTAAATCCACCTTAAAGGGAGAATCTGGGGTCCCCAATTAAAACAACATTGAAAGTGATGCTGTTTGAGGGTGGATTATCCCCCACCCTGAAACAGCATCACTTTCAATGTTTAAACTGGGGGCTTCAGATTCTCCCTTTAAATCCATGCCGAAGGGAGTGGATTTAAAAGGAGAATCTGGGGAAATTTTGCACTGCTCACTCACAAGCATCACTGGGCATTAATTACTCAGAGATTTTGAGATTATTTTGCGTGGAAGAAGATCCACCACCTAGCATGACTAAGTAATCTACCCACTGGCCACACCATATCTCTTCAATGGGCAGAAATATTCAGCTTTACGTCTGAAATCTGCAACATTTTGATTCCTCTGATCCAAACAAACAAGCATTCGCCCTTAGCACATTGACCAATGTGAACACGAAATTCAAGTGGGAGGAACCTTCATATAAAATTTTCCAACCTTGCACATTCTTGTGAACAGAAAGGTCCACTTATCAGTTATTGTCATACTCTGTCATTACCTGTGCAGAGTTAATGATTTCAACCTGCCAAAGGCCTGCATAGGAAGAAATTGTGTACATGGCAACTCCAAAAAGGAAGGATGAATTTATAGCAAACCAAAATGGCTGCAAATAGAGGTTATTTTATGCCTAATGGAAGTTCTTTAATGACTAGATTAACAATCACTGCCTTCACCAAATGCAGGTCCTTACAAACATGTAGCAAAACCCATCTTTGCTTTTTGCTCAGGCAAAGCTAACATCACCTGGCATGTGCCAAAAAGAGAGGAGAAATGGACAGAAATTCACCTATTTGTCCAAAAACCTTTACCACTAAATTCTTTGCTATACTCTCTCTAATTTCACTTTTGTGCTATATTGTTTTTCATTTTCCACCAGAAAAGGGGAAAAAATTCACATTTGAACTCAACAACCCTCCCTTTCAGTTATATTAACAGTCCTTTACCAATATCAGAAATGTATTAAAGTCTATATTCTTAAGTCCTGTAAACTGAACCCTGATCTTCTTTGAAACATGCTGAGTTAAAGCCTAAACTTGTATATAAAATAATTAATTAGGAACAAAAATATGTGACTTTTGAGGTCGAATTTTATTAATATGAAATAATAGCCTACACAATGTATTTATTATTGTGAAAAATATGACTATATAGATATCAACCAAACAGCATGCCCATTTTCTTTTCATGGCATTAAGCTTGTTTTGTCCAATGATTACCAGTTCTTGCTTTTGGAAAATTCTGTGCATTTATTCTTCAGCTAAAATTATTTGGCTTATATCTCTACTCATATCTAGAGAGCCAAACAGAAATTCTTAACTACACAACTGCTTTTCTAAATTGTCTAGTGAAAACAGCTTGTCGTTTACAAGACCAAAGGTTTAAAATTAGGATCTTAGATACTATAAATGACTGGACAGTATCTAACTGTGAATAGGTTTGCTTTAATAGTATGAGCAACCAATTGGAATATGCCTTTCTCCAAGAAATATGCAAATTCAGAAACCGGAAATATTTGAATAGTAGTAGCTTCAGTCAGCCCCTTTCCTGGGAAATTGAGATTACCATGAATCTTGATGCAGAATCAATCAAACCTGCCAACATGATAGTTGATTCCTTGTGAAGGATGACAACAGTGAAGAAATTCCTCAAAGGGATGACACAATTTTTCTTCCTCAGTGTGGTTTGTGTCTCTCCAGTAAAGGGTTATTGTCTAATTGCACTGAAAAGCAGCATGAATGAAACTGGGTATACTTAAAGTCCATTTCCCAGATTTGAAACTGAAAGAATATTGGAACAATGCAAGTCAGACCTTCCCATCTCTCCCATCACATCATTCCTGCACCATCCTACCCTGCAGTTCGCACCTGGATGGCAACTGTGCAACTCAGGTGATAAGAATTAAAGACCCTGGTCCTGAATGAGAGCTGTGACACTGTGAGTGGTTAAGCCAAAGGAACAGTCTTTGTTAAGGTACTTAGTCAAAAGGTAAAATCATGGCAAGCCAATTAAGGGACAGCATATCTCTCTTGGAGGTACTTTTTTCCTTTTAGTCTCGAAAAAAGAAGCACCACATTCAATGAGCACTTCAAGCAAAGAAACTAGCAAATACATGTTGTGGAATAATTTGATCTCATTATGGTTGCGCATTTTTAGTGTTCATGTTTATGGGTTGAAAGTACTTCTAATAAAAATGATCTAAAACAATATTTGACAGTCTGTAACTATATTGCTTATTGGCTATGAAACTGATGTAAGGTTATTACCAAAGCATCCCACATCTGTTGCCATTTTAAATTAGTGCTTAGTCTGACAACTGTTGAGCAAATGCCAGAGGAACTATATGCTACCAGACTAAGGCCCTTTCTGCACGGACCAATAACAGCACCTTAGGGATGGCAAAAATGCCATCCCTAGGGAGCTGTTTGCATGGGGGGCGCAGCTGCATCGCAGTAGTGCCGCCCTGGCTCCCCCCCAGCGGCACGAAGCCGCAGTTCCCCACCTAGCTTCCCGAGCAAGGTTTTCTGGAAACAGTGGCTTCCAGCTGCTGCCATGCGAACAGCAGCGGCTGGAAGGTGCCATCAGCCCCTTTCCCGAACGACTTACCTTCTCTGCGACCTTCCAGAGCGGTCGCGCAGGGCAGGGGGGCGTGTCCCCTGGCCTGGGCGACGCGCCGGAAGGTCTCAGGGAAGGTACATCGTTCGGGCGATGGCGCAGTACTGCGCCGTCTTCCCTGCCCCTACCGGGACCATTCGTGCGAAGGGTCCCAGGGGTGTGTGTCGGCGTTGTATACGCCGACGCAACCCCCAGCGTGGCCATGCAGAAATGGCCTAAGCATCATAGCATACAGCCAAACACTATGGAGAAAAAACAGAGCATCATGTTCCCAGAGAAAAACAGCTATGGAAGATATAAATGAAAAGTACCCCTGATATGCCTGATGAGTTTATGCGTGTACTTTATTTTACTCGGTTTACAAATGGAGCTACTACTGGAAATGGTGATTATGCTCCAGTCTAGTAACTGAACTTCACCAGTGGCAGTTCAGCTTTAAATCACATTTTGCTACTTCTGCAAAATCCAGCTCCCAAGGAATCTTAGAGAAGGTATTTCATAATGGAAGAGGGGGGGAAAGAGCTTACCAAAACTTGGCACTGTGTGATAGAATTGTCTGTATAAATGCAGAGTTTCTTCACAGTCAGAGGCATGGTGTCTCGCAGCTTGGAAGCCAGAAGCATACAGACAGCACCCAAAAGCTGCAAGTGGTTTTTGCGAGTGGGGACACAAGACAGGTAGCGATCCACATAATTCATGGCCAAGGGGAAAACTTCCTCTTCGCACTTCTGTTCTTCACAAACCTAAAAAAATCCAGAGAAAGAGAGGAAGTTTATGAATCAGGAAATGTTTGCTTCAGCCTTTACAGAAGTTTCAGAAAGACTAATTATCAAAATGCACTGCCCTTTTCTAAAAATGAAGCAAGGCACGCAGGTGCCTATGAACTTAAACTGGGATCTAGGTACAAATTTCTGCTCCGCCTCAGGTTTTCAGCAAACCTGGCTACACTTTCTCACAGGTAAAATGGAAATAGTTATTTCTTTCTTTACAGAAGAGATATATTGACCAACCAATGCATGTACTCAGTCACTGAACTAACACAGCCTTAGAAAAGAAAGAATTGACTCAGCATTTTCTGTCAGGCAGTTATCATGTTAAACAGACATTTTGGGATGATGGTGTAAATCCTTCAATGCTTTAGATATATTACTTTACATTTTACTTCTTCACTTTTCTTGAAGGAAGAAGAAAACAGTGTATTCTTTTGTAGAATGGGCAGCTTATAAAATAGGGTGGGTTGTGGCTCAGTGGTAGAGTACCCACTTTGCACATAAAAGGTCCCAGCTTCAATCTCCAGTGTCTCCAGTTAAAGGGATCAGGGAGCAGATGATGTGAAAGATCTCTACCTGAGATCCTGGAGAAATGCTGCCAGTCAGAGAAGACAATACTGACCTTGAATAATCAATTGTCTGACTCACTATAAGGCAGATTCATTCCAGCCACCAGAGTCGTTGACCATCAGCTGAACTTATTTGTTCCAATTTATTTATTCCTTCAGAGCAGAAGAGATTTTATTCTGGTCAGCACTCACAGAACCCAAGCTAGAGATGTTTCAGATTTAGAACACAGAAATTAGCAACTGGTTTTGAAAATTCCACACACACCCGCCCCTCACAAGCAGAACGTCATAAACCCGGCCTCAGAGCATACTCCGCTGAAATGAAGGGTGCTTGCATTGAGGAAGCTATCAAATGATGACATAATTAACCAAGAACAATCTGCAGGATCAAAAAAACTCTGACATCAAGTCCTCTATTCCAACCACTAACTAGGCAGGGTTCCCAAGACTTTGTCCATATTGAAGTTATTGTGATGGTTTAGTATGTAAAATGGTATGTAAAATGTTGAGGCTTTTTTCAACTTAACAAAGCTCACTGATATTTTTCACAAAACCTTTTTATGTCCTAGGAAGTGTCAATTAGATGTTTTTTTTCTTTTTTACACATTTGTTTCTACATACTTTAGTTTGCTCTTTAAATACCAATCTCAATGGTTAGCTGGAAATTTATATACATTTAAATAAATTATCTTTGACTTCAAGGCAAGTAAATTCTTCAGGCCAGAAAAAATTCAGTACCCAACCGCCCACTTATAACTTCTATTGTCAGACTTAAAAAAAACCACCCAATCTTTTCCACTTTATAAATGCTTCCCTGCATGGAATTATTGAGGTGACTCTTGCTTCCTATAGATAACTGGCTATTTACAAGCCAGCCAAAAAAAAAAAAAAAAGCACACTTTTTGGAACACCTTGTTAAAAAAGGGGGAGAAGAAAAAAATTATTTGAATTCCTAAGATATTCGTCTTGCAAAAACTGTAATGTATGCTTCACAGGTTGCTTGACAGGAGAAGAACCTGTTGGATTTATTTAGCTAGCACATGTCTAGCCTACCCTTTCTCCAAGGAGCTCAGGGAAGCATACATAGTTCTCACCTCCTCCATTTTATCCTCGCATAGCTCTGTGGAGTAGGTTAGGCTGAAAGAAAATGATTCACCCACTGAAGCAGGGGATTTTAATGTGGGTGCCCCACATCCTAGTACAAACTCTAACTGCTATACCACACTGATTGCTTGACAGGTATAAAAATCGAAGAACCCTGCTGGTTTGGACCAAACATCCATCTACGAGTGTCCTAGCTACCACAGGCAGAAATTCAGCAAATAAAACACACACACACCTACTTGTTGGGCTAAGTTTTGCTGTTAAATTTTGGCTTTCTAAGCAGCTGTTAACTGCAGAGAAGTCCATCCAAAATAAAGAAGCAATCCTACTCTACTCCCATGTTAATTCACAGTATCTCTGATTGCCTTGCTAAAGAAAGGATTTTAAACACTGCATGCCAATGCGGTCAAGGTATTTTTGTAATGGAACAGTCTTTTTCTCCCTTTCCTCCTCTTCTTCAGTCTGGCAGTCTAGTTTGAAAAGTTGCAATTAACTGCGACAAATTCATCAGTCCAGTGATCTGGAGCGCCACAGGTGAGTGGAGCCCCTACCGGCTGTCTGGGAAAGGTTCATGACAGACTGAATAGGGTGCCCCCCCCCCCCCCAGCACAGCACTAACCGGGTGCTTTTCAGTGGCCCATCGATCGAAAGGACATATTGGAAGAGGAATAGATCTCATTGGAATCTTTCACAAGTTTCCCATTTTTCAAATGGTTTATTTTATTTATGTTATTCACTTTCTCACGGGGACTCAAGGCCGATTACAGAGTGAGTCAACGCAATCAACAGGATGGAACATTCCGTAAACAATGGAATAGGATTTGGGTTACAGAATCAACCAGAAATCTAAAAAACAGAACTGAAGCAAAGTGTAAGGGTTAGTACGACATATTAAATGATGCAAGATTATACAGTAGCATCCAATTTACAGCAAACTACACAGTAGCATAGACCACAAGCTCCAACAATTTGCCCAAGTAACTTTATGAATCGTTTTGTACAGTAAGAATCATTTTGTGCCTTCATAGAAAAGCTCTCTGGAATAATTCAGTTTTGCACCTCCCCGCCATAAAAACCATCTTAAACACAATTTCTTGCAGTGAACAAAGTCCTTAAGGGTTACCCCCACCCCACCCCTGAACATCCGGTTCCGAAAGAATCCCTCTCCTTCAACTGATCTTATCCCCCACCAAATCGAAAGGAAGGTCACATGCTTACTTCGGGTGTCAATTTCAGAGTTTTCAGTGGGGTTTACTTCTGAGTAAGCATGGAGCGGCTGGGGTGCAAAGCTAAACATGCTTGCTTGGAAGTAACTTTTACTAAGACTCACTTCCAAGTGAACCCGGCACCTTTAGGATCAGGCGTCAGAAAAGAAAACGTGCCCGGTGGGCTCAGAGGAAGCGGGAGGCGGGGGAGACCCTATTCTCTGGGATCCTGTACAGACCTCCAACATCCAGAAAGCCAACATCTTCCGCATGTAAGGCTGGATTTCCTTCTGCACGCACTGGAAATACGAGACGTTGGGGCTGTAGCGCTCTTCCTGCCTGAGCAGATTCTGCAGGACGCGCCGGTCACTTAACAACTGCGGATCCCGCTTCGCCCGGATCACCCCCTCCCAGCACAGCAGTTCCATGTGCCCGGGGATGCTGGAGTGCAAGGGGGACGGGGGATCGGCAAGCGGGAGGCAGACTCGCCTGGTTTCACAGCCCGGCGGCAGGCTGGATCCCCCCCTCCCCCGGCAGCGGCGGCGGCGGCGGCGGCACCGGGCCCAGCGAAGCTGCCTCCCCTCTCCGCCCCCTGCGTGCTTCTTCCAAGCTCCCGGCTGCACTGCCAGCAATGCATATACAGTAAGCTAACTTTCGAAAGGGGCAGGGCCAGACTCTGCCCCTCCTCCTGGGTGGGGGCATGGGAGGAAAAGGAGGAGGAATTGTCGGTTCTGATACCCGCTTCTAAACCGGGCGTGGCATCCCAGAGAAGGAGATTTCTACCCATTCTAACCCTGCAAAGGTTCGCCTATCAGCATGCTCTTTGTACCACCAAGTCAAGAATTGGTCTGCAAATGTGTACTCGTTCAGACCTCTCGTTCGCCCGTTTTAATTTCATGGCTGTTTGCTCCACATTGCTGCTTCTTCCTAAACAACTCAAGGGTGGAGGACATGGACCCATGCCCAAGTGATGGAAGGGATCCAGTGAGAAGTGTTGTTGCATTCCTTTGGCATATGCTTGCTTCTGCAAGTCTACAGCTTCACAACACATATTCTTGCTGAAAGGCCTCCCTGATTCCTCTGTCTGAACTATGGCATCTATGGCCATCTTCCAATGAATGTCTGACATACCAGTCACCAGGCCTTCATATAATGGCCTGAGTATTCTGCTCTCTTGGTAAATCCAGCCTGATGAACAGCTCTAATGAGCTCAAAAATTTGCTCTGAGGCTCCTTCTGCAGATGCAGAATAATGCACTTTCAATCCACTTTGAAGCTGGATTTTGCTGTGTGGAATAGCAAAATCCACTTTCAAATAGTTGTGAAAGTGGATTGAATGTGCATTATTCTGCATGTGTGGAAGGGGCCAGGGTTTTGTTACAAATTGGTTGGTCCTGGTAAAAAAGCATTACACAGGTGCCTTGTTTTTGGATTTTGTGTTAACCAATATGGCTCTACAATGTTTTGCATTACCACAGCCACCCACTGTGGTTCAGCACATAGATATGATTGTGCTAGGCTAGGATCCCAGTTCTCTGAAACAGGGTGCTATAGCTGTGCATCAGAATATGGTCTTTTGCTGCTTTTTAATATTGTGATTCTATTCTGCAGGCAAATTTTGCCTTCCTTTCAAAGCTCAATACTCTGGAAATAGTGGAACCATGATTAAAAGTTTGCTGCACAAGACAATAGAAAAAAGTTTGGTAACTACTACCATCATCTATGGGGTTTTTTTGCACAGGTCTGGGTGTAATTTCCCCATCACTACTGTCATAACCAATACATTCCAGCAGAAACAGGATTTTCATATGGCAGATTTCCCTGCATTTCCTCTGGCCCAGTAAATTGATAAATATTTATAAGTAGATAAATATTATTATTTCATTATAACAAACTGTATTTGGGGGTTCTTTGAATTTCATAAACACCTTTCATTGCAGAGATATAAGGAAAGGTATATTTCTGCAATGAATGGGGCTTGAGACTTAAAAGCTGAGAATTCAGAAAATCTCATACATTTTAATTATATTCAATTGCAGAATTTTTAAAAGGGTATAGGGAAATTGACCACCATGGGGAACTGTGTCAGATGATGCTGATTTAGGTGGGACTGGGAAGACCTGGACTTTCTCGTCCACTTGGGCACCGCTCTGTTTTTGCTGTGATCTTTTCCAAAATATTTCAGCACAGCACTTTTGAAAAAGTCAAGGAAAGATGACGATTCCCTCATGCTCAGAAGCACCATGATACTTTGGAAAAGCGACAACAACAAAAGCCACTTCCCAGTATCATTCATGCTGAACGAAACAACCCCTGTGTAAGTAGCCAATGCTAGCATACATCAATTAGGATTTTCTATGAAAACCAAAATTTGAGGTGGATAGGGGAAGATTGGTCATATATATTTTGAACCTGAACATATATAATTGCCTTGTTTCCCATTCTGCAGTCACTCCACTGACTGTTGATCAGTTACTGGGCTCAATTTAAAGTCTTGGCTATCACATAGAAAACTGTTATGGGCCTTGGAACCTCACATCCGAGAAACCATCTCTCCCTCTATGCTCCACCACAACAACTTCACTTATCCGAGTAGGGCCTTTTGCAGGTGCTAACCTGCAAAGGTGGAAAATCAATAACTGCCTGTATACGTGCCTTCTCTGTTGTGTCCCCACCTTTGTGGAACAGCCTTGTTGAGGAAGTTATAAGGCTCTCATTTACCAGGCTTTCCAAAAACTATGCAAAACTGAATTATTCAAGGGGGATTTTCTATGTTGGGAATAGGATTGCACTGTACAAAATTATTCACAAAGTTACGTACTTGGACAGATATTAGGATTGTATAGTTTGCTGTAAATTGTATCCTGCTATGTAATTAGGCCTCATTTAACAAGCGGTGTTAACTTTTTTGATTTGCTTCAGTTCTGTTTTTTAGATTTCTGGTTGGTCCCACAACCCAAATCCTGTTTCATTGTTGATTGTACTGAAATTCCTATTGATCGTACTGACACTCTCTGTAATCCACCATGATTCCAAAACTTTATTAGATTTTCAAAAATACATAATTAAAAAAAACCTCGAATAACAAATTGAAAATTGTAAAGATTTTTGACTGAAAAAAGAAAAGGAAGAAAGAGAAAGAGAGAAAAAGGAAGAGAAAGAAAAAGATAGCATCTCAGAAAGGAAGAAAAAGACAGAGAAAGAAATAAAAAGATAAGAAATATGGATTACATTAATCTTTAAAGATACAAATAAACAAATAGGTGGACCGTCAGTCTCATCTATTAATAAACCAATTATAATAATCCCTTCTACATTTTTCTAAACTTCAGTATCTATTAATATACATTAATACTACTTAAGACAAATTCAATTTAAGTTTCCTCCATCGAGTAACTCTGAAGGCCAGTCTTCTTACAAAGATAAATCGTTACTATGTCCCATCTGACTATTTTTCTACTGTCTATGCTACCTCTTAATTTGTGTGTAAAGTCCATATTTCTATATTGCAGGACTTTTTTCCATCCATTCCTCTCATGAAGGCAAGTATTTCGACTTCCAAAATCTTGCAAGGACCATTCTAGCTGCAGTTATTAAATAAAATATTAGATTATTATATTTTACCAGGTCATGGTTGGTATTGTCAAATATAGTGAAAAGATATAACTGTGGGTTCTTATCGAAATATATTCCCAGCATTTCTAATATACATTTATGGATCATATCCCAATATTTCTTCACCTTTCTACATTCCTGCCAAAAATGAAAGAATGTCCTCTCTTTCTTCCCACATTTCCAACAATTTGGAGAGCAAGTTTTATAAATCTTGGACAACAAAAGAGGAGTTAAATACCACCGATAAAACATTTTCAACGTATTTTCTCTGATCTCAGTTCTGGCAGAGAAGTTATAAACACTCTTCCAAAATAGCTCCCATGTTTCCAAGTCTATCTATGCATGGAAATTTTGAGCTCATTTGATCATATTAGATTTTGCAAGTTCTGTTTCTGTTCTATAAGTTAAGATAATTTTATTAAGCTTCCTCACTGATTTCTCTGTATTTCCATACAGTATATAATTCACAGGCAAATGTTTGTTCATAAACCCATGTTCTTTCTTATCATTCTTGAAACAACTATGAAGTTGGGTATGTAAACCAGTGGCATTGCATTCCATTAAATTTAATCTGATCCCTTGTTTTAAATTGGTATTCTTGACTGAGCTGAATTAAAGCATCTCTGTATCTAGGCCAGGGGTCTGCAACCTATGGCTCTCCAGATGTTCATGAACTACAATTCCCATTAGCCCCTGCCAGCTAGGCCAATTTTGATTTTCGTTTCTATCCTTTATTTGTAATGTTTCCATTCAGGATATCCAGAGTGAAATTTTAGGATAAAGAATGTTTCTATATTTTCCCCATATTTTCACTAGAGGTAATCTAATTAAGTGTTTGTTGCACGCGTGTAATCTTTTAATATATTTTTCCCATGTTGGCCAGAACAATTCATTCCAACCTTGATAAAGGTTGTATCCTTCTAATTTTAATAGATTTATATTTTGGAGCTGAATCCATTCTTTTATTCAGTTCAGAGCATTTGCATCATGATATATCTGTAGGTCAGGTAGGTTAATACCTCCCCTGTCTTTATCATTAGTTAGAAATGGGCTTTTTATCTAATAGTTCAATAATATTCAGCACAACCCTGACATTCTGACTTAATTGTCTCTCCTTCACAAAACCCGTTTGTTCATGCTTAATGATTTGTGGAATAACTATCTGGAGTCTCTATGCTAGATGTTGGCAAAATGGCCCTCCCCACCACAGTACAGGCATAGATTCTGAGAGTGCTGACACGCCTTCTCTACCGGCGTTAAGTGGGGCCGTGCTCCACCCAATTGCATGGGCTCTTCCCACGGGGCGGGCCATGCCCTGATTTCGATTGGCTGGACAGACCTAGGCTGACAGGCTGACCCCTGTCCTCGTGGCTGGGAGCCTTCCTGGCTGTTTCCAATCTTCCAGCCGATTCTTGATGGCCTGAAAAAGTTGGAATAACTCATTAAGGTTGCGAGGCCATTGGACTCGAGCCAACTCATCCAGGGGTTTTGTCTGACAGCCCTGCTGCAAATTGATCTACCAAGGCCGGCACGTTCCAGTCCAATTCTTGAGCAATCAACTGGAATTCTGTGAAATAGTCAGTAATGGATATCATCCCTTGTTGTAGGGCACACAGATGACAGCCGGCATGACTCACCCATTGGGGGTCTCCAAAGGCAGTGTCCATCTTGCCTATGATGGCATCACAACTGGTCAACTCTGGTCCTTCTGTGAGTATAAGGGCTGCTTGGTATTTCATCAGGGTGATAAGGTAGCTTACTTTGGCTTGATTATTCCAAAATTCTCTGGCCCTTGCAGCCAGAAATATATTGCACTGGGCCAGGAACGTGGGGTAGTTATCCCACTGCCCATCAAACTTTTCAGGCAGGGCAAGCAGATGCTGGAGTTGTAGCTATTGCAGCCGGGACACATTGCTGTTGTAGAGCAGCCACTTCAGCTGCGAGTTGCTGCAATGAATGAGTCAGAGCCTGGTTCTGAGCCACCAGATCTACCAGAGTCTGTTTCATAGTGGCCATCACCAAGGTGCAGCGTGTGGCTGGGGACAAACTGTGCTGTCAGCAAGCAGGGTGTAGTCAGGTCTGGTCTTGCAGGGCCAAACCGGCAGCAGGCAAAAGCGTAGTCCGATAACGGTCCTATGGGTCAAGGCAGGTGGCAGGCAAAATGTAGACAGATAACAGTTCAGTGGGTCAAGGCAGGCGGTAGGCAAAGTGAAGTCAGATAACAGTCCGCAGGTTGTGGTACAGGAGAACCAATAAACAGGTTGGGGATCAGTGATGAACCAGGCACATGGCGGTGACAGGTAACACCTAGGCAGAAGCAAGCTCACAGTAAGGCTTATATAGAGAGTCTTGTCCAAGGGGCTGGGATTCTGCAAGGTGTTAATCCTCATCAGATGCAGGCACTTCTATCTTCCTATATCTTGCTGCAGTACAAGCACTCCTCCTTTGCTTTTGCAGCAGCTGCCTCCTCTTCTGCCTCCTGTGCACAGGGTTAGGGTTAGGGTGACATATGGGTCCTGCAGAGTCTGTCTCAGTTCCACAGGGCCTGTAAAGCAGAGCTATTCTGCCAGGCCTGCCAGGCATCCCTTTTTCTAAAATCATGTCTGGTCCTTGTCTGGATATGACATACACATCCGTTTTATGTCCCTAGATAGATTTTTTACGCCACCTGTTGCAATCTGTTTTTAAAGTTTATAATGCTATATTTTTAAACTTATTGTATTGTATTGTTTTTATTTGCTTTTATTTGTGAACTGCACCGAGTCCTCCGGGAGATTGGCGGGGTATAAATGCAAAAATAAATAAATAAACATAGGTATACATGGGATCATGAGCTACTAAATTTTGTGCTGATACATCCAAAAATGCACCCCCTTCAGGAACATCCCAGAAATTTGTCCAAGAATCTTTGTTCTGCATTGAGTTTTCTGTATTGCTGTCAATGGGGGTTGCAGGCTGAGGCGCGGGGGGGGGGGGCATTTCTGAAGGCACAGTCTCAAAACTTTCAGGGTCTCATCAGGAGACTGCCCTGATGATACCCCCCAGGTTTGGTGCAGTTTGGTTTAGGGGGTCCAAAGTTATGGACCCTCAAAACTGTAGCCCCCATCTCCTATTAGCTCCCATTGGAAACAATGGGGGATGGGGCACCTCCTTTGGGAGTCCATAACTTTGGACTCTCTGAACCAAACCTCACCAAACTTGGGGAGTAGCATAAGGACAGTCTCCTAATGATATGCTGAAATTTTGGTGCTGATATGTCTAAAAATGCACCCCCTGCAGGCACCAATGTCCTGGTGCAAAAAAAATTGGTTGTGGTGGAGTGGCCGCCCATGGGGGGGGGCATCCAACTCAGGTTTTGCCCAGGGCTACAGTTTGCCCAGGGCTGCCTCGTTACACCCCTGCTTGCATGCCACCCCTCACTCTTTCCCCTCCCTCACTTCTCTTCCCTTGCATGCCTCCCCCTCCGTCCCTTCCCTCTCCCTCCCTCCAGCTGTCTTTTGCATTCAAGCTTGTTCAATATGGGTGTGGAATATGGGTGAGGAAGTAGTCAAGTGGTGGTTGAATGTGAAGGAGGACAGAGTGCGGGGTGTGAGGATGAGCTGAATGTGTATGTGTGTTGTGTGATAGTAGTGGGTGAGGCACAGAGAGTGAAAGGTACCTGCGTGGGAGGGCGGGAACCCCACCTGATGTCTCACACGGCAACGTGTATATGTGTTTCACTTCCACTCAAGTTATTACCTAAGTACTGTTTTCACTGGTCATATCTGGCCATCTGAGCGAACATTCTAAGGGCACTAACATTCTAAGGGTGACAGTTACACACAGGCAGGTTCATGTCCTTCACCATGGAGCGCCAGGAAAAAGGTGTTTTACCTGGACCAGGTGTGAAATTTCAGGTATGTGAACATCTAAAAACACTTTTGCCTGGCTGACTGCAGTGGCTGGAAATTTTCAGAGGAATTGGCCCAGCAGTTCCTGTGCTAGACCATCAGGAACAAACTCACGGTTTGCTTTTTATATATATAGATTAATCCTGATTGCTATAGTTAGGTTCGTGATATGCTATGTAAAGGCTGCTTTCAGTGTCATCCCTATGGCAGCAACATTAAATGTGTTCTAAAGTTAGTCCAGAATAATCTGAAGAACAACTAAAAAAATGAAGACATCATGATTGGAAATCACAAACAAATTTGATAACATTCTTATTACTAGATTCTGTGCTAGGGCACACAGTTCTGGCCTAAGGCTATATGCCTATGTGGTGTTGATAAAGCAGGTTATTCCCATGCCATTTCTGGAAAACCTAGTATTTAACAAGTAACAGTAGACAGAAAGGGAGAAAAATAATAGGAACATGGATGAATAATTGTGAAAATTCGTACTATTGTGAGCAAATTTTTTTTGTTAAAAAACCTAATAAAACACTTAATTACACTCTATCAAAAAGACAACATTTCTGTAGGTGACATCATTTAAAAAATAATCATCTAACAACTTTTACTTGAGTTTTGGAAATGCTTTCATCCTCTCAGGCCAACAAATATTTGAGTATTTCATGAGAAAAATGTCTGTGTTCACCAGGTTTTCTGGAGTTTAAAAATACTTGATCCAGAAAACCTGGTGAATATATATATCAGGCCACTCACTAGATGTAGTCATCTCCTGTTTTCTCCAGGGCTGGCTTTAATTCAGCCTGGAATATTCTGAAGCTGAACTAGTGATGCTTACGGGGATAGAAAGGAGCGGGTGGGGAAGGTTCTTGCAAAACGGACTAAGTGTTCCCTCCAGATGATGACTTGGCAAAACTAGGACATCTAAAGCCAAATTATCAGACTAAGATGGCAAATTACATACTCTAGCAGCCCTGAGAAGCCTTCTGCCTGGGTTTGTGGAAGGAAGGAGGTGAGTGCTAGAAAAACAAAAGTTTGCTCACTATTGATTAAGAATGGATAATTTTCTGGCGGAGAACTTGGCAATGGAAAAAAGAAATTACTGCAGAAAATTTTAAAAGGAGGGTTTCTAGGATTCGAGGATACCAACTATGTTTTTCTTGGATGAATCACAGAGTATGATCACATTTTTGGTATGTGGATTTTGGAGGAGTGGTGGTGAGCAGCAATGAAAATTTTCAGTCATAGAATGGCTGACACCAAATACTCAGTGAGGAGACTGGCCGGAGAAATATGCCAGCTGTCTCTTAAACAGAAAAAAAATGAAGTTAATTCAGTGTGCCAAATCAAACTGTGACGGGTATTTATTTAACCCCCTACAGATCACCCTAGCGGTGAAGGGAAACAAATAATTAATTCTGCAATAAAGCTTACTGTCATAAGAATGTAGGCAACTCATTAGCAGGACACTGCACAATCAAACCCCTCTTTCCAGAGAAAGAAACATATAAAACAGACTATTGTCTAATCTATCCTAGGAATAAATTCTTCAGAACCCCTAATTATCACCTGTTTTGAAAGATCTGCATTGGCTTCCAGTGCATTTTTAAGCACAACTCAAAAGGCTGGTATTGACTTACAATGTCTGATACTTTTTTGCATTGTTTCTAATTTTTTGTCATCCTACTCCTATTACCTTATTTATTAGATATCTCATGCTGCTTGGTTGCTTTGCTTTACACCATGTAATTCACCTTGAGTTTCAGCGAAAAAGCTGAGTTATGCATATATATATATGAAAAAGCTATGCATATATATATGTATATGTATACACACACACACACACACACACACAAATTAAAACTGTTATCTGTGTAGCATCAGAGACCATTTGATGGACCATTTGCTTTGATACAATCCTGCAGCATTCACTAAGGTTATCTTCTGAGATTCTGGTGCAAAAGCCCTGCCAGATTAGTTGATGCTAGTGGGTACTGGGGAAGAAGCATTTTCTGTGATGGTCTCACAACTGTTGAATAGTGAGAAATAGCTTGGCACTGGCATAATTGTAGCTTGAATACCAGGCAATTTGTGTTTCAGTAGGCTTTTGACTAAATTGAAAGATATTTGGTACTTCCCCCTATCTTGGATTATGCTGGAGTTCTCCCCCCTGATTTTATTTTTTATGTAAGTTTTTATGTTTTTGTGAAGTTTAGCAATTTTCTGCTATTTATTTTTAATACTGCTTGAAATTAGATTTTTTATATTTGATACTGGTATTTTTAAACTGTTGTTTGTACTTTATATCCTGTTAAATAAATTTTAGTATTTCAATTATGAGCCATTATGGCCTTTTTTGTGATTATTAGTATGGTGATCATTAGTATGATTCTTAATTGCATAAATAGTATATATTGGCTAGATGTGAGCCAAGGGAATGTTCTAGTGCCATATCCATACTTGCAATCATCAACATACAGACACAACACACACACACACACAGAGAGAGAAAGAGAGAGAGAGAGAGAGAGATGCTAGCCAAAATAGTTATTCTCTTTAGTCTTATCAGGAACATACCTTTGTCTACCGCATGTATTAGAGACAGACCCTGTTCAGCACAAAAGTTTCACTCAAACATCAATATGAAGAAAAACCAGTATATTTTATTGTTCACAGAGACACTGTCCATACTGAAACTTCCAGCTGGGAGGAAATAACCAAAGCAGGAACACTAGAATTTCATTTCATGTATGTCTCAATATAAGACTTGCCAACTACTAATGTAAAGCTATAGAGTCTACCTGCCAAAGCTTCAATTTCCTCTCAGAGAACTGATCACTCTAGTCTGGAGATCAGATGTGACTCTAGGAGAACTCCACGGTTCACCTGGAGGTTAGTAACTAGGGTTGCCCGGACTCCTGCTATAACAGGAGACCTCCTGGCAAAACCCTTTATTTCCCACCAGTGACTGAAGTGCTAGCAGGAGGAAAGTGAAAAGGGAGGGGGCGGTGGTATCAGTACACTGATGTTGTGATCTAACTGTCATTAAGATGGAAGGGCTATCTAGGATTTGTAAAACCCTAGAGTTTTTTTCAAATTCTAGAATGCACCCTCTTTGTCATGATGTCACTTCCAGTTTTCAAGGGAAGTTATGTCATTGCACTGGCATGATGCCAGCTCACCAGTCCCCACCCACAAAACACTCACAGGGGTTGCCTACTACAGACTGATGATTTATTTATTATTTATTTACATTTGTAACCCGCCCTCCTCCAAACTGCTCCTGCAGCCTCCTAATAGCAGTTCTTGGACCCAAAAGTTTAAAAACAAAACAACTCTGCTCTCAAGAAAAGGCAGAACTCTCCAGCTAGCACATCAAAAAGAAGTTTCTAGCAGATGAGTAATTAGAGATTTAAAAATAATCTGACTCGTATTTTAGACTCTAAATGGCAGCTGTGTTCTTCAGGAAATATGTCCCTTAATGGCTGTCCATAAAGCTGTCAAAGTCTAAGCTGTATTTTTCTTTCCTTTTCTCAGCATGTCAAAAGCATAATTAGTGATATTGTAATGAAAGTTCTTAATATTTAAGAACAACATGAAATCTTAGCCCACACACATGAATAACTATAAAGGAAACACCCTAGCTGAGTCTGAAAAACACAAATCTGTTTTGAAATGTGCTCTACAATTTTCAGTTTTGGGTACAAACTTTCCAGTTCCTCTCAACTACCTTTCCCAAATATCTTTTTACAAACACACTTATATGGGGAGGCATATAATGTGAGGCACTGTCTTCTTCTGAAGACACGCCTTAATGTAAAGTGGGACCAATCAGTTACTGAAATTAGTTTAGATCCACTGGAAGAGTTCATGGAAGGTGTTGGCAGATCAAGTTTTTCCTCACCTTTCCCTTCTTCAGGCATCCTGCTGCTTTCCCGGAACTCCTATCTGAGGATCAGGAAATTCTTATAAACAAAATAAACTACAAGACCTCTGTCTTATTGAGGGTGGGGTGAACGAATAAGGTAAATGATGGGATTTGACAAGTGCCAGTCACACAATCCAATAATGAAGGAGTTAATTGATGCATGATAATTAGTTAGTGAGGTCAGAAGTCACTGACCAGGTAATTGATACCTATTGGTCAAGCAGACCCGGCATGAGCTACATGCAGTCCCACACAGATATATATTCTTTGTTACACTCTGCACGTGCTCAGTTGTAGCTTCTTTGTTAGCCATGTAATAGTCAACCAGCAAGCTCCATGAAGGAGCTAGCTAATCAGACAAATTGTTCTTGTCTTGTTTTTCCAAGTTACCCTTCCCCTTTTTTGTAATTAAACCATTTTTCTATAAGCAACTGCCTCTGCCTTATTATTGCACTAGCCCAACTCTATACACTAACAACAGTAAAATAAAGCTTTTCTTCTCTTCAACTCATAGTTTGCATCAGATGAAGAGGGAGCAAGTATTTTATTTGATTCCCCAAATCCCATTAGTGCATTTTGCTTCTAGCTGTCTTAATCCTCAGAGAGGAGTTTCAAGAAAAACCTTAGGCTGCTCGAGAAACAGGAAAATGAACTAAGATCTGCTCTGCAAATACCTCCCATGAGCTCTTCTAGTCAAGCAGGGGTCTGCAACCTGTGGCTCTCCAGATGTTAAAGGACTACAATTCCCACCAGCCCCTGCCATCTGGAGAGCCACAGGTTGCAGATCCCTACAAGTGAATCCAACCCTGTAGTCTAATTTTATTCAACAACATGAAACTCATACAATAACAGCCCAATCGGCGGGGAGGAGGATTGGACCGGGTTGTCCAAACTACAAAGGAGTATTTTTAAAATTCACAAAGGAGATCCTAAAAGGGTATTTCTCTCCTGTGTCTTTTGGGTGCCCAAAGAAGCACACATGCAAGTGGGAAAAGCAAGTCTTTACTGAGCTATGTCAGGAACATCCATACGCAGTCATTTGAGAGGAACAGATGAAATATCCCTGCATTGTTATTTTTCACATTGAAGAAGAAAAGAAGAGTTGGATTTATATCCCCCTTCCTTTCCTGTAAGGAGACTCAAAGGGTCTTACAATCTCCTTTCCCTTTCCCCTCACAACAAACACCTTGTGAGGTAGGTGGGGTTGAGAGAGCTCCGAAGAACTGTGACTAGCCTAAGGTCACCTAGCTGGCATGTGTTGGAGTGTACAAGCTAATCTGGTTCACCAGATAAGCCTCCACAGAGTAGCAGAGCGGGGAATCAAACCCAGTTCTGCAGGTTAGAGTGCACATGCTCTTAACCACTACACCATGCTGGCTGTCTTGATCATGGTATAATGCTGAAGAAGCAATTAATATTAGGGTATGAACAACATTTTTATTCAGGTTTAACTACGTTTGCGGCTTTCAAAACACTGTTTTGAGTCTCTGATTCTGACCAGCTTTTGATTCCATCAATCATGGTATCCTTCTGGAATGCCTATCTAGGTTGGGACTGAGAGGCACTGGTCTGTGGTGGTTCAGAAGGTGGTGCTGGGGGACTGCTGTTCATACCCTTGGCCTCTGGCCTATGTGCTCACACAAGACTCTATCTTGTCACCTTTGTTCTTTAACATCTACATGAAACTGTTGGTTGAGATCATCTAGAGATTTGAGTCAGAATGTCACCAGTATGCAGATAACATGCTATCTTGCACTTCCAGTGAATCCCAGGAGGCTGTAGAAACCCTGAACCAGTGACTGGAGGCAGCTTTGGAGTGGAGGAGGCTCAATAAACTGAAATTTTAAACCAACAAAGCTGGTGAGTAAAAGTACCTGGGATTTAAGTTGTCAACTGTATTGGATGGGATTGCAATCTCTTGGAAGTCCATAGTCTGGGGGTGTGCTTGGACCCAGGCCTACTGCTGGATAAGCAGGTGGCAACTCCTGGGAGTGTGTTCCGCCAACTTCAATTGATTAGGCATTGTGGACTTTCCTGGGCAGAAAGATTTGGTCACTGTGGCGCTTGCTCCCAGAGGCATGCCTGGGGCATGCACGTACCCGATGCCCCTGCCATAGCGTTGCCTGCCCCTGCCACGCCCCTTCCACGGCCCGGCCATGCCTTCGCTGCTGCTCCACCCGGGGAGTCCCGCCCCTCCCGTCCCGTGGGCGCTACGGCACTTCTTGCTCCGGTTCCATCTACATTAGATTCCTGCAGTGCACTTTTTTGTGGGACTGCCCTTTAAAAGTCTTTGGAAATTTCAATTGGTACAGAACACTGTAGCTAGGAAATGGGCTGGAGTGGGCCACTGGGACCATATTACTGCAGTCTTGGCTCACATATACTGGATTACAGTTTGTTTTTGGGCATAATTCAGGGTTTTGAGTTTCAAAACTCTATGCAGTTTGGGACCAATGCAGCTGAGGGACCGCCTAATCCCTTAAAAACCTTCCCAACTGTTACAGTCCTACTTGTGATGCCGCCACTTTCAAAGATTAGGTGGATGGCAACCTGGGAGAGGGTAGGATTGCCAGATTCCCCCTGGCCACCAGCAAACGATGGGGGAGGGGAGGATTGTCAGATCCAAACTAAACAATTCCTGGAGATTTGGGGATAGAGCCTGGGGAGAACGGGGACCTCAGTGGGGTATTATGCCATGTAGTCTGGAGATGAGATGTAATCGCACCTGGAGGCTGGCATCTGGAGACTGAGAAGGCCTTCTCAGGCATGGCACCAAAGCTCTGGAACTGTCTCCCCAGGGAAATTCATTTGTCCCCTTCTGTTGGTGTCTTCTGCCAATGAGTGAAGAGTGTTTTGTTTCATTTGGCATTCCACCAAGGATCACACCTTACTAACCCCACTGTTTTATGTTTGTATGTATTTTAACTGTTTTATAGGTATTTTGATTCTGTTTTTTTAATTAAAAGTTGTTTTAGAGGTATGTTTGGAAGAGGGGTTTATTCTGATGGTTTTATAATGTCTTTTATCACTTAGGTTTCAAATTGTTAGCTGCTTTGGTGGCCATTGTAAGGGCAGAAGGGTGGGATTTAAGTTGTTAAGATAAACTAACAAATATTGTTTTCTTTTGGGTTTGGGGTTGTTAATCATTTCCAGTAGTTGCAGTGTGAAGCCTACCTGTGCCCTTCTATCCTCAATTAGGATTAAATACTCGGGCTCCTTCCTGTCAAACCACAGAATGAAATGTGCCTCTCTGTTAATTCTCCCTTGCAGAAAGGGAATGCAGACATATGGCAGTGGCAATGAGGGTTTGTTTGTTTTTTACCTCAGTCCTTTCCTGTTGCCAAGATACTGATCAAGGTTATGCGTAGGAACCAACTACTAAACAGAATTGTTGAGGGGGCATTAAACCCTGTTCACACATGTGGATTGGATCCTGTACTGACTTCAATTACTGCCTGACTTGCTTCCTGGGATCCACCAAGAAGTTGGTGTGGGAGATTGCTTGGAGAAAGGGAATTTTTTTGAGTCCAAGGCCTTCCAAGGTTTGTTCCCATTACAGTGAAATATGATTTGTCATTCCATCTGAACATAGATTGCACGTGACGTGATCCTGAGTGTGTAATCTTGCTCAAGAAGTAGCTTTCAAAATCTTATCAAGGTCCATTTACTCAAGCTTTCTTTGCATTACTGTCAGGAATTAGGACTAGGCAGTACCAGAAACTGGCCAGTGGTCCATGATCTCCCTATCCCCATTGTACAATATTTTCAAAATGAAATAAATTAAGTTATAAAACTTGCAAATAAATTAAGCTAGGAAACTGAGTGAGAACTGGAAAGCCCCTGAAAGGGTCTATTTTTAGTTGATTCTAGGGAGCTCTCTGTGGCTATGGTTAATGCAAATCGAAAAAAGAGCTCTGAAATAAAGATGTATTTCAAAATTATACTCCAGTAAATTACCTTGTTTTCCTAATTTATCAGCATTTGGAGGTGGCCTGCTCCTACTTTGGTTCTCTCTTTTTAGTAAATCCTGTTTTTCATATCTACTTTGCATAGGACATTCATCTCTTGAATTGATAGTCTTTAAAGCCTCTCTTTGTGATAAAACCCTCTTCCCCAAACTTCAGCCTACTTCTAGCACTCTTGTCAATATCTGTTTTAGCATCCTTATTCTGTTAGTATCTCTGGGGCCTTCTGGTGAGGCAGGGTATAATTATTTAAAAGAGGGTTGCAGGGGTTGCCAACCTATGGCACTCCAGATGTTCATGGACTGCAATTCCCATCAGCCCCTGCCAGCATGGCCAAAAATGAGCAGGGGCTGATGGGAATTGTAGTCCATGAACATCTGGAGTGCCATAGGTTGGCCACCCCTGGTCTAGGGCAGCTTGCCCTGACCCGAATAGCCCCGGTTAGCCTAATCTTGTTAGATCTCAAAAGATAAGCAGGGTAGACCCTGGCAAGGATGTAGTTGGGAAACCTCCAAGGAATATCACAGTTGTGACACAGAGGCATTAGTCAGATACGACTTAACAGCAAAAACTATATATAGGGCTGCTTGAATAGGCTCTTCGTTTTAATTAGCTGTTTTGGTTATGTTTTAAATTAACTGTTGTATCTATTTGTTTTTACCAGTTCAATTTAATATTAATGTTTTTTTATTTAGCATTGTATTTATTTATGTATATTTATTTATTTCAAAAGAAAATTCATTTTTGACTATGTGTATCATGAAAAGCTATGATGGGTTTTAAAAGACATGGGGGTGCTACAGAATCTCATTGTTTTGATGCCAAACCTATATCCTGGACAAGAGGATATTTTTAGGACAAAATACAGAGAAACAGAATGGTTTCCAATTGGCAAAGGATGTATTTTATCTTCCTATTCATTCAATCTATACGCAGAACATATCATAAGGAAACTGGATGAGATTTAGATGAAGAATGAAAACTGGTGAAAGGTACATTATTAGTTTGAGCTACGCAGATGACACAACATTACTGGGAGAAAACATCAAAGACTTGAAATGACTACTGATGAATGCTAAAACATAAAGCTCCAATGCAGGATTAAAATTGAACTTCAAGATGACAGAAGTAATGACTACTGGAGAATTTTAAAAAATTAAAATGTTCAAAGTATTCAGTTCCTTGGTTCCATCATCAACCAAAATGAAAACAGCAACCAAGAAAACAGAAGACTGATGCTGGGAAGGGGAGCCATGAAAGAGCTAAAAAAGATCCTTAAATGTAAGTATGTGTCACTGGCAAACAAAATCAAGATGATTCACACTATAGCATTCCCTGTTACTTTGTATAGGTGTCAAAATTGAATAGTGAAGAAAGCTGACAAAAAGAAAGTTGATTTATTTGAAATGTTGGGTGTTGGAAGAGAGTTTTAAAAATACTATGGTCCTCCAAAGAGATAAATAAATGGGTTGTAGACCAAATCAAACCTTAACTCTTCCGAAAAGCTAAAATGATCAAACTGAGGCTATCACATTTTGGTCACATAAAATGACATGAGGGATGATGAAAAATGCTGTCAAGTCTCAACTGACTTATTTTCACAAAACAGTTGTGAAGCTGTTTTACTAACTTCAGCTGGTAAGATACTTCTGCTTCCTCCCAGAAATACTACAATCCTGGTTTAATTATTTCTGGTTAAGCTGCATTGAAATCAGTGGGGCTGATCCCTGAGTAAATATTCCTAAGGTTTGATTGTAAGGACTTCCTTAAACAGTTTTATACATATCGTTAAAACATCTCTGAAGTGATCACCCACAAACAGAGATATTGAAATGAGCATGTTTGTATCATGGTGGTGGAAAGTGTCAACAAATTTCTGCATAGTTACGGGTACCTGGTAAGGCAAGAGACATTCAGAAGTGATTTGCCACCGCCTACTCTGTTGAAGCGACCCTAGTCTTCCTTGATGGTCTCCCATCCAAATACTAACCAAGGCTGACCCTGCTTAGCTTCCAAGATCAGGCTAGCCTGGGCCAGAGAAGACAAGAATCGATGAAAAATACAGTAATGGTAGGAAAAGTAGGAGGCAGCAGGAAAAGAGGAAGATCGAACATTTGATGGATTGACTCAATAAAGGAGGCCATGGCCCTCAGTTTGCAAGACAGGACATTTTGGAGGTTGTTGATTCATACAGTTGCCATTAGTCAGAAGCAACTTGATGGCACTTAATACACAGATTTATTGTTGTCACCCTCCCTTGAGTCCTAACCGGGTCAAAAGAAAAGTGGGTTATACAAATGTTGTAAGTTGGTCAGTCAGTCTACTAATCCTGCATCCTGATGTCCATTCTTGCTCAGTCACGCTCTACTCATTTAAATTCATTCCTGACTTGCCAAACTCTGGTCCCAGAGCCTGCCCAATCTCACACAACTAACTGCACCACTAGTGAGGCATTTTCAAACTCACAAGCTGACCACCCTATCATGCAATAATATATATTATTGCCTTGGTTGGTATCTGTCAGGGAAACAGAACCTAAGTACAGAATACTCTGTTCCTGCATTCGTCTGCAGGTCATCCCTGGATTCTGTCCTAGAGGCACATCTGGGAGTTCCTGGGTAAATCTTAGATACTCAGGCAAGCACAGGCCAATTTGGTTTGGGAGTGTAAGTTTGTCTCCCCACCCACACTATGAAATAGCCCATGGGAAGCTGTTATTTTATTGGGGAAACTTTAGGTGTAGCTCATTGGTACACATAAACTTCCCCAATGGAGCAAAAAACAACTCCCCATGTCTGTTTTAGATCAGAAAAAAATATGGTAGGAACTCTTAAGTCTCCTTTTCCTATGTGTCACAGCCCCAGTCCAAATTGGCCCACATACACCAGAGCATCTAACTGGGAACCTCCGGTATATCTCTGCTTGACAGTCCAAAGAGCCGACTCAGGAAGAGAGTATTATGTAGTTAGGCCTTCAAAAGCATCAGCTGAGAACTCTCTTCAGAGAGGGAGTAGGATATCAATCCCCGTAATTGTCAGGCTGTGTGAAACCTCTAGACTTGCAAAACCTGGTATCAGCAAGAGGAACTTGGTTTTGGCTCTTGTCTTCTGTCTGCTGCACTTTGGACTTTAGATCTGGCAATCTGGCTCCACCTCAGACTCCAGTCCCAGCAAAAGATATTTTGGATTGGAACCTTTTGTCCAGTGCCCACCCACCACTCTGTCCTGAGCCTGAATTTGGGTATGTTTACCCACAATCTTGCCATGGTTGTTACAGTAGCCATGCAAAATATATAAGGCCAATGGCAGACTTCCTACTTTCTGTCTTATGAGTCCTCCTTTCTTGTTTGCCCTCTCTGCCCACACAAGTAGTTGTACTCATAAGCTCTGTCACTGGCATCACTGGAGCAATCAGTGGAACTCCTGCACCAGTAGTTGTATCCTGCTGTTGTAGCACAGCTGTGTTGCACAAGGAGACTCCATGTGCAGTATCTAGGATTGCCACAATTTTCCAGCTCTGGATTGGAAAACACCTGGAGATTTAGGAAGTGGATCCAGGAGACAGTGGGGTTTGGGGAGATGGAGGGTTCTCAGCAGGGCTACCCTCCTAAGCAACCATTTTCTCCAGGCAAAGTTATCTCATCATCTGGAGATCAGTTATGATAGCAGAAGATTTCTAGGTGCTATCTGGCAACTCTAGCAGCATCCAATGAGTACATCATGGTACAGGGACTAGCACAAACACGCACCAGGCATTCCTGTGATACAGCATGGGGAGGAGCAGGCACTTCCTCTGCCTTGCTTGCCAGGAGCAGAGTGTACTTCAACCACAGCATCAAAAGTCATTGTGCCAAAGCAGCTGAAACCTCATGCCGCCAGCACCTTTTACACAACCGTTTGCTTGTGCTTGCAGATTGGGGACATCCTGCTTTAGATACTGTGGTGACATAGATATTGTGGGTGACAGGTTGCAGTCCATGACCGAGAGACAGAAGAAACTTCACAGTGCAGTCAGCAGTACAGCAGCTGTGGCCACACACATTTTTCAAGTATGTCAATCTTAGCCAGAAGCTGAAAGGAACAAAGAAAAACCCACTGATGGGCTGTTTTCATTTTCCCAGCTTCAGCAAGAATAACACCTAAGGATGAAAGTTGTCAGAGCCTACAGCCTGATCTTTGCTGAGAAATACCAGTAGAATTTATTCAAGTGTGCATGAAGCTGCAAACATGAGATGTTTCTTTACTTGTATTTCCCCTGCTATTGACACCATTCACTCACTGATTTTTTTCCTGAGAACCCAGATGTTTCATCCAACCCCCCCACCCCGATATTATCCTGTTTCTTAAAACACTGCTAATTTTCACTTGCATGTCCACTTTAATCATAGTGCAGTTTTTTGGGGTAAGAACTTAAAGTAGCATGACTGGATCACCTGGTTTGGCTGTTTGCAATACAATGCTAAGCAAAGTCCACTTGATTGAAAAAGGGTGTAACTCTGTTTAGGATTGCTCTTATAGTCCATAAGATAGTTGGTGTTGGTGCACACTCTCGCCATCTTTCTGTTAGTTGCCCATCCCTTAACCATTACCCATCCTCAGATTAATCATTTAGGATGAACTACATATCCACCCCCCTCCCCAACTCCCAGTGTTACCCAATTTGTTTCATGTGCTTGTCCTTTGGAGGAAATTAAAATATGTGCACTTCTTCAGTCTAGTGCTGGTGTTCTCACTGCTGTTTTCTAGAGAAAGAAGAAGCAAACTTCCGTCCATCCCTGGAGTAACAGCAGCAGCAATGACAATGTGGGATTTTGTGAGAAAATAATATTACCGTAGTTCATATTGTGGTACAGTACCTATGGAAGGGTTGTGTTGCTCATCACTAATGCACTGCCCAACAGCTAACACTCAAAGACACAGATGATGCAACACCATAGGTAAGCCACCACAATGCTCTTGCCAAAACAGGTGACAATGTATAACATTGCCATCATATACGAAAACAGACAACCTTGCTGATGTATTCCTAGACACCTCACACAATTCCTGTAGTGCTTTGGGTGCCAGGGAGCACCAAACTGAAAAAAAATTGATTGAAAGCTTAGATGTAAACAGTTCCAAATACCCAATGCCTGGAAATTAAGTTTTGGAACTAACAGACCTAGTTCGAATCACTACAGGGTGCTATGATAAAAAAAGAAAAAAAACATTTTTTCTAAATAATTTTTATTTCATCAAAAAGAAAAACAAAACAAAATATGACCCACATATTTTGAACCTGCATCCCAAAATCCCGAATTGATCTTCAGGAAAGGCTACAAATACAGTAAGAGCTTGAAGCTCTTTAACTGGGTACTTTCAGACTGGGATATGGAATTATCATTGTGCTAAGGCATTCTTTCATTTGCAACTGGATTCTCCTGTGAGGAGAAGTCAGTTTAGTTGTGAATGACTGGTATAATGTAATGTCCAGCAATGTGTGGATAAAGCCTGAATTAAAATTGCCTTGACTTCATGAGAATTTTAGGAATATCAGAATCTGGCCTGTTCTAGAAAACACCAAATTTCTGTTGTTTTTCATCAAAAGCAAAAAAAAAAAAAAGCAGACCACATTAGCAGTCTTTTCAGCATGAATGACAGATTTCTTTTGGCTTTGTACTCCGACTATGCTTCCACACATCTAGCCTTTCCCAGCGTATCAAACCAGTCTGACTTTCAAAACTCTGTTAGTGTACAGACAAACAACCCTACTGGAGGCCCAGTGGTGGGATCCAAAAATTTTAATAACAAGTTCCGATGGTGGTGGGATTCAAACAGTGGCGCCGCCGCACCTCCAGTCCCTATTGGGCAGGGAGGTTGCTTTAGTAACCCCTTCTTGGCACTCAGAAAAAATTAGTAACCACTTCTAGAGCAACCACCTCTGCCCAGGCCCCAAAATGAGAAGGGACCCATACTGGGATGCCCCCAATCACTGTGCAGCTGACCTGGTCACAAGATCAAGTGACTTGTGGCAACCCTTTAGGGTTTTCAAGGCAAGAGATGAACAGAGTTGATTTGCCATTGCCTTCCTCTGTGTGGCAACCCTGGACTTATTTGGTGGTCTCCCATCAAAGAACTAATCAGGGCCAATTCTGCTCAGCTTCCAAGATCAATCAAAATTGGACTAGCCTGGGTCAGAGCAAGCCAATCAGAGTAGCCAGTGCTAGTCACCTACTGGAGAAGGGGATGAGACTGCACTGGGGTTGAAACAGGGCATCACTGATGTCTAAAGGAACAGGCCTCCTTTTAGCTCTGCACATGCAGTTCCAGTCGAGTAAAAACATGTACAGCTTCAGAAGAATTCAGAAATAGGAACTAAGTGTGCAGTGCCCATTACAATGTGCAAGAGCTGAGACAGAAGGAAATGCATGCAAGAATCACTTCTGATGGATTACATGTTTGTGAAATGTCATCAAGTAGCAGATGAGTTACAGCAACCCCAGCAATGGCTTATCAAAGCAAGTGAAAAGCAGAAGTGGTTTGCCATTGCCTTCTTCCGCAGAGTCTTCCATGGAGGTCTCCCTTCCAAGCACCAAACCTGCATAACTTTCAAAATCTGATGAGCTATACCATGCCACTTTCCTTCCCCTCTGTTGAATTAGGGTACATACATTCATGCAAATTAGGGATATAACTAAGATTGCAAAGAGGGCAAAAATATCCTATCCCCATCATGAAGGTTTATTGAGTGGAAATGGGAGAATGAAAACATTTCATAGCATGCAAGTGGTCATTTCCTGACAATTACTACAGAACAAATGAATATTAAAGGACAGGTAGAGGAAGAAATTTAAAAAATGGCAACCCCAGGTATAGCATATGTTATATGGCATCACCTATGCTTAAAAAAACAAAATGTTAAGGAATGTGTTGGAAGTGCATTTGAGTTTTTTTAAAAATCCTGATAGTTTCTGTTCTATTAATTATTATTCAAATTATTATTACTCAAAGACAGCAATCAATGGTCACACCTTGGCTGACCCCGTTTAATTTGTACCACGTAACTACTGAAACAGCAACCTGGCTAATTGACAGGGTGTGGCTGTAAGACAGTGATGGCGAACCTATGGCACGGGTGCCAGAGATGGCACTCAGAGCCCTCTCTGTGGGCACGCACGGAGTTCCTCATGTAGAAATGGCTTTACACACACACACATCTAGGACCGGGCTCGATTATTAGCATTAAACCTAAGACCTAGTTTTGGGGAAGCAGTGTAGGTAACCCTGTTAAGCGCTGTTAAACCCCACTGATTTTCATGCAAAGAACTAAAGCGTGATCCTTTACCTGGGAGTAAGTTTGGTTGCTGGCAATGGGGCTTGCTTCCGAGTAAACCCTCCTAGGGTCGTGATTCACCTGTTGGAAGAGTTGCATGGTTGCTTCAAAGCACAGCCACCAAGCTTACTCCCGAGTAACACATGCCTCGGAGCCAACCGTTTTTTCTAAACTGAAACCTCAGTATTTGGGTTAAATTGCCGTGTTGGCACTTTGTGATAAATAAGTGGGTTTTGGGTTGCAGTTTGGGCACTCGGTCTCAAAAAGGTTCGCCATCACTGCTGTAAGAGATCACTCTTCAATCAAGTGAATTCTACTGTCTCCCTTGCAATAACAATTGAGAAAGACAGATGCAAAAACAAACTTTAAATGTTGAACAGGAGTAGAAATGAAAAACAACTGATTAATCTCAATATAAGAGAGGAAAGCTGAAACAGATTCTTAGGTTTTGCCACTTTCCACCAGGAAGCACCCCCCCCCCCCCCACCGGGACTGTTTCAGGCAAATGGGGTACTGTGTGTGGAGAAGGAGGAATTACAGGTATGGCACCGACTACAGTTCACGGCAATCTAGGATTGGTCTCTTCTGTCACCAAAAGAAACATAATATGATTTACTCCATGTCATTGGTCTGGGATGCAGCAAGGCCATCACCAGGCCAAAATATGCATTTATTTATGCATTTATCTCTGCCTCAGCCCTCAGCTCCCAGATTACTTGAAAACCTCAATAAATAACCAGTATATTCAAGCCATAAAACACTAAAACAGAAGTAATATAATATATGATATATTTTAATTGTAGGAATGCGCATCTCACAGTAGCAGCAGAAAATCAACCAAGGGTCTGGATAAAGAGAATAGTCCTGACATGGCATCTGAAACAAAAAAAACCCCTCCACTACAGAGAGGTTGTCCCTCAGTCAAGGTGCCACCGCAGAAAAGGCCACCTCCCAGGTTCCCACCCACTTTACTTCTTACTACGAAAGTGTATGAAGCAGAGCCTCTGTAAATAATCAGTCATTGAGCAAATTCACATGGGAAAAGAGGCAGTTAATTAAGTTCCATGGTTCCACACTACCATAATATAAAATACACATCCCATAGATAACTGATACAAATGTTAAAAATGCAGAGTGCTAGAATAATTTGGAAATTGGGTACAAGTAAAGGGGAAAAGAACATTGTCCTCCTTTAACAGAACCATAACCCCCAGGTGTCAGGATTAGGGGAAGAAGGACCAAGAGAATATAGTCCACCAGTTTTTAAAGAGCCCCATTCCTTGGAAACCATAAGGGGAAAGAATGGTTCAACCCTTCTGTCCTCTTGATCTTACCCTCCATTTTTAAACCCTGATGATTTACTGTGTATTAACCAGACCTTTTAATCAGATGAAGTTTAATTCCTTGCCTTCTTTTTCTTTCTTTGAACTTTCTTCTGGGGCTTCGTATGTCCTTGCAGAGGTACCTTACATTTGTGCTAATCAAGGCATCCCAGCTTATGCATTATCAGAATCTCTGGAGGATGCCCTGAGACATGACACCCGCCTGGTGCCACAAGGCCCCAGATAAGCAAGAGCCTTAGGCGTGTTGCTTCCTCCGCTTGCCATTTGTCATCTCACTTTTTAAGAATCCATCTGCTTTCGAAAGAAAGTAAAACAAACAGAACCATCTTGACAGTGACTGATACTGCTTCAATCAGCTGGAGGTTATTCTTCCCTTTTTTGCTTTATAACTCATAATTGGAGAGTCTGCCAAGGCTGTAAGGCTGGTTGTGTGTGTTACATATCCTTGGTCTGTAGGTCTAGTCATAGCATCAGGCTAACTGAACAGCAGAGGTATCAATGGGAAAATCCACACATACTGAAACCAGATTGTACTCTTCTGGTAAAAAGCAAGGTAGGAAAGCCCAAAGACACTAGCAGTGCATCACAAAGGCTATGTAATGCTGTGCTTGCAGGATCAAGTCCTTAAGATGAGAATCAAACATGATCTTTTTAAGTAGCCTGAGGCACACAATGGTGTCTTAGACCAACACTTTCACGACACATTTGCAAAGCGTGTGTTCACAAGGATTACTGAGTTGTATGTAGAGCTCAGATTCTATTCCACAGAATAAGTCGACACCAATGTGGTATTCAAACAGTAACATTCAGAGAGCAGTAGGAGAGCATGTCAATATACTGTGGACACTCTGCTACTGACCAAACATCACTATTCTTTGGCACAGGGATTTAAAAGGAAGATTCTCGCCTGAAGTCGGGAACTAGGACTTATCAGGAAATTTTAAACTGTTTCATTATGCTCAGTAAAGACCACGGATCCCTACCAGACTACAGTGCTGGATTGGATTAGTATTTCTAAGAATATTATGTTACTACCAATTACAACTGTTGTAAATAATCATTGTGCTTACCTTGTGTAGAAATGTCAGACTATATTCGGACTTGTGTGTGTGCACTGATATGTTTCCCAACTGAGCAAATTCAAATACTTCATATATCTGATGAAGTGGTTGCTAGTCTGCAAAGGTTTATTTGTTTATTTACTTCATTTATAACAAGCCTTTCTTTCCTATGGAGACCCAACATGGCTTGGACTACTCTCATTTCCTCCATTATGCCATAGTAAATTTGTAAAACTTCAAGGTGTCACCAGACTCCTTTTTGTTGCAACAAAGCTGTATGATAAACGCTTTGAAGGTCCAAGTACAATTAAACAGTTTATAAATATCATGGAACATGCAAATAACCCTTTGCACTTAATCTGCATATCTCATGGCATGTCGTTGCATAATCAAAGATTGGACAAAACATTGTAATGTTAATATTAAACTCTTCCATGTGCCAATCTTGGAACAACAGTTTGATACCCCATCCACATATAACGGATGGGAGGGGAATAGTCTAATGGAGTGAGAAGAGAATAGTTAGCCTATTTTGATCCCTTTCCTTCATTAACAGTGCAAATGGATGCACTCTGCTAACACAAAAGATTGGGGAACCTTTAAAGTAGTAATAAAAGTTAAAGGTAAAAAATGGTGGGAGAACCACAGGGAATAAATGTAGAATCCTGATACATTGGTTCCATTCAGATGTAACAACAAACCATGGCTTGTCACTATGTGAACAAGTCTCAGAAATCCTTATGTTTGTACATTTCCTCTCTCAGATATTGAAGACTTCCTGGTTCCCAGCTAAACACACTTCCTCTGAAGATGCTAGCCATAGATGCAGGTGAAACATCAGGAGAAAATACTACAGGAACATTGCAATACAAAACAAAAAATCCACAACATCCTAGTGATTCCGGCCATGAAAGCCTTCGACAACAAACACAGTTTGCTTGTTGCTTTTGTTACTTATAAACCATAGTTGAATCCTTGTTTGTTGGCAAAGGAGTAGATCACAACCATAGCCTAGTTGCCATGTCATCACTGTACCCTATGGAACTGCACAACTGAAGGATTGGATCCAATGATTTAAGAAACATATTGTTTGAGGATGATGTTCATTATAAACTGGTAGAAGCTCCTAAACTCTGAGCAGCTCCCCAAGGGGCAAACAGTGCCTTCCAAGGCCATTTGGATTGGGGAAATGGTATGTGTGTGTGTGTGGGGGGTGGTGGTGGTGGTGTAGGGGCCTCTATTTTCCCCGCACCACAGCCCCAATCTGAACCAAACCCGTGGCACTTCTAAATTGATTTCCCATGGGGGGCCTGCAGGTATCACTTCCACTGCAGGTATCACTCATGGCAATCACTTGGGAGATGTAACATGTAGTTTGACAAAATAATCATAACATTTCTGTTAACAGATTATGATGAAATCTTTGATATTCATCAATTCTTGTGAGAGAAGTTATAGGCAACTATATCTGAGTTAGCCATGAGGCTATATTATGAAGCCTACCTGATTTATAAGAGTTATTAAACATCAGCCAGTGGCAACTCCTGTGCTGTGGTTGTTTAGATTTTCTCCACTTTTGTCAATGTATCAAAGATCTAAATTCAGTGACTGTTAATTGAATGGCAGGGCTTGTAACTGTTGTCAAACACCACACATAATGTATCTACCTCTGTCACTTGAAGTTACCCAGAATATGCAGCGACTGATTTTGATAAAGTAGGTGATAATGGTTTAATTTGTATTAGCCCATTTGGAAATAAATGAAAACTTTTCAGCTAATCAGTGGAATATTGTATGGTATCAATATAAAAACAAACTTGCTGAACATGACTGAAAGTATTCTCACACCAGCAGCAGCTGATGTCCAAAGACATAAGGAAGGTATGTATCCCCAGTGGTTTGCCCACAGTATCTAGCAATCATATGGTTTATGTACACATTATATTTTTCTCACTTCCTCCCTGGGGCCTCCCCCTCCCTTGCATGCCACGGTGCCACCCCTCACTCCTTCCCCTCCCCTCCCCTTGCATGCCACCCCTCACTCATTCCCCATTCCTCCCTTCCTCCCCTCCCCTTACATGCCACCCCTCCCACCCCTCCCCCTCCCTCCGCTAAGGTAGGTGGGCCATGTCCAGATGCCAGCCCCCTCCCCCTTCCTCCCCTCTCTTGCATACCACCCCTCCCTCCCCCCTCCCTTGCATGCCGTGATTAGACATGCATTCTAAATTCTGTGTTCACAACTCAATTCCCAATCATGTGGGAGTCTATTTTGATCAGGTCTGTGGTCTATGTGAGAGAGGTCTTCTCTCATCTTCTGACCTGAAATGGCCCCTGAGAGAGAGGCACCATATACCTTGCTGTGGAAATTATATGCATACCACCAAAAAGAAAAGTTTCCTGAATAGAACAAGTTCTCTCTCTCTCTCTCTCTCTGTTTGTGTGTGTATCATCCATAGTTTTGGTTTTTTCCAGATCAGAGAGGGTAAGACAAGGCTTAAGTCCAATCCAAGTCCTGCATGCCTGGGAACTAAGCTCCAGGAATGGAACTTACAGCACATATGTAATAGTGATGATCAAGGGAGGACACAAGGAAAACCAAACCACAGTAAGACCTTGGGTATAGTGCTTCTGAATATAAATGTTCTGTTCTTAGATATCGCGCCTCTATAATTGATAGCCCTTGGGTGTGTGAGAGAGGGAGCATTAACTCTCAAAAGTTCATGCACCAAAAATCGTTAATTTTTCTAACTCTTCTTCAAAATCAGGAGTGGCCATTATGAGAATAATGGTTAGACTGGGCCTGGAGAAATCAGATTTGTATGAAACTTATTGGGTAACTTTGGGCAAGTCTCAAGTTAACTTACCTACTCAGCAGTTGTGATGAGAAAATGGAGGGTGGGAGAAGCATGTTTACCTACCTACCTCCTTGGAAGAAGGGTGGGATAAAAATGTCGTCCATAGTCTTTTGTGGCAATTAATTCCACAGACTAATTTATGTTGAAATGGTGACATATTTCCACTGATATAGATGGAATAATGCAAATCCTGTGCAAATGGATCTCATGGAAGTACACATTTTATACCAGACTTGTAACTCCAAATTTAGTTGCAATGGTTGGAAGTATTTTTGGATGCCTAGACTAGAGAGTTATTGTAAGTCAGTGCAAGGTAGCAAACAGCCTATAGTGTTTACTACATTTAATTTAAAACTACTGAAGTTAGTAATTAAAGATCTGCAACAAAATTACTTAAGTAAATAAAAACTGCCAGGATCTAACTAATTATTTGACTGCTTTGGTACTACTGAATGGTAGTTAATGGCTGGAAGTTAATGGTACAAAACATTTCTTCCTGTAGAAGAATGATACAAAACATTTCTTTCTGTCCTTTTGCTGATAAGTAAAAAGGACAGAGGTTTACCTTTAATGAAGTGTAGGGAAAGGACCCTGAAATAGGCTCTGAAGTAGATCAAGCAGTTGCAAACCGTTTCTCTCCCAGTAGCCACAGCACTTTTCTTAAGGCAAAACTGAGTACCATTTAAATAAAAGAATGTTTCCAGAGACTGATTTACATATTATGATGATTAGTGGCAGTTAGATGCAATTTGCAATCACTGCAATTCCCTGCTCTGAGTCTATCTAAAACGACTATTAAATAAGCACTGCTCTAATTCTCTATCTCATAATTCATTAGTACAAATGTTTTATAACATCTTTCCTTCCTGAAATAACCTATCCCTTTCTACCAGTTTTATCAGAGCTCTTAATCTGTTTGTTGTTGTTTTGTGAATCTGATTGTATCCACAAAAGAGTGGAGATCCGCTCAGTTTGTATTCTGACTTTGAAAAGGCTAACATCTGTTTGTCTACCTTGCCTTTACAGCAGGGGTCCCCAAACTTTTTAAACAGGGGGCCAGTTCACTGTCCCTCAGACTGTTGGAGGGCCGGACTAAAAAAAAACTATGAACAAATTCCTATGCACAAATGATTGTAAAATGTTTGATTTCACCTTTCAGCCTTTCTGTCATGGTCTATTTTTAGAACAGTGACCAAAGTATGTCAAGTACAGGGTGGACTCCAAATATTGTTGGGGAGGCTGTGGAATACCTTCCCCTGTAAAAAAAAAAAAAAAAGCAGAACTTTCCCAATGAAGCATTCCATCTAACCCAGGATCAGGTACCTTCCTGGGTTCTTTCCTCCCTAGCAGCCAGCGAGCGATTTGCCAGCCTGGCTGATGCCAATGGGAGTGAGGCGGAACAGAAAGCCTGAGAGCAACACATGGAGTAGCTGAGAGGGAAGGGCGGAGCAGGCGTTGCCACATGTAAGGTTTCCAACTCTGGGTCAGAAAATTCATGGAGATTTGGGGGTGCCATCATGTAACTGCAATCAACAGCCGTTGGGGCCGGTTCCTCCTCTCCCTCGAGCCCCCACTGCACATGAATGGAGCCATCGCCACCATGCCTGGCGGGCCGGATAAATGCCTTCAGGGGGCCACATTTGGCCCCCGGGCCGTAGTTTGGGGACCCCTGCTTTACAGCAACACCCCTTCAAAGATCTGTTTTCTTTGTTATACTTTATAACAGAGGTGGAGAACCTTTTTTCTGCCAAGGGCCATACAAAATTATCAACTTAAAAATTAGCCTGCTATATTTGGTCAAACATTTAATTAACTCACCCCTAATGTGATGACTGGAACAGATTCTCTTGGGTGAGGCGTGTGATGTTAGCTGGTATTGATGATGTTGCTACTCTCAACTGCTTTTCCAGGTTTGAATTTCGAGTCCTGCCTGCAGTTACCTTGGCAGGGCCAGACCAAATGATTTTGCGGGCCTTATATGGCCCCTGGGCCAGATGTTCCCCACCCCTGCTTTATATGGTGTTTAGCAATTGTCACAGAAAAGAGATTTGGGAGAATGGCATAAAAACACTAAAATGTATTTGATGCATGCTTCAACTGATTGTGAGGAAATACAATTTGGCCAAAACAGAATAAGTTTTTTTTTCTCTTAATCTAAACATTTTGGGTTGGATACTGTGATAAATGAGAAATGTGTTTTCTACTAGGAATGAGGATACAAGTCATAAGGGAGGATGCTTGTGGCAGGACAAGATAAAATGGCTGGATGACTAGGCTGAAGGGCAAGGCTTGTATCAGATTGTACATATTGAGCATGCTTAATAGGCTAATGCATATTAACTTCTCTTCCTGCTCTGAGAACAAACTGTCTTATAATGAACATACAGGAAGAATATGGAAGGGGCCACATCTTATTGAGGAATATATAAATAGGCAGACCAGAGAGTTGTGACTCTAAGTACTCTTAACCAATGGAGTGACAGAGAGGGTGTGGTGAATTCGGGAGAAGGGAATAAACATGCTGTGGATATACTGTTTCGGCAGAGTGGATATACTGTTTCTACCCAGGCAGGTGTTTCCTCTTTCTTTGCAAATAAAGCTACTTAAAACTATCTCCTGTTGGCTTGATATTTGGTAAAGAAATATATCTTCCATCCATTTTTCATACAATGTCCATAGCTTCATACCTTCTAGTTTCTCTTGCCATAGTGTATTTTTGCCAGTCTCTCAAAAATCTCTAACTGAATTTGTTCCCAAATATATTCCAACCATTTTGAGACTGTCCATTTCTTGTTATCTTTCCAGCCCAATGCCAACACTGTGTGTGCTGCTCTAATCATTATTTTATACATTGGTTCCAAACTTTTATTCACTCTTATATCATCTATTATCCCCACAATTAATAAATCATTGTTTACATCAATTTTTACTTTTCCTAACTGTTCTACATATTTCAAAATATTCTCCCAAAACTTTTTTACCACTTTACATTCTATCCACATATGAGTATAATATGCTCCTTTTTCTCCACAGTGCCAACATTTTGGGCTTAGTCCTTTAATCATGTAGGCTAGTTGTATTGGGGTTCTATACCATTTCAGTAACACCTTTCTTTCCAATTCCACATATTTTTCAATCATTATCTTCGTCATACTATCCATAATTCTTTCTATTTTTTCTTCTTCTAAAAAGTTTTCTTTCTCCCATTTTTGCTTCAACGTTCTTAACATAAATTCTTTATCCTCTACCATATACTTATACACTGATCCTATAATTTTCCCTTTTAATGTTTCATGGAGTCTTAACCATTGATTTATTATACAGTCGCCTTTTATTCTATATTTTCTTAATCTTTCCCATAACCCTCTTATTGCCAGCCAATTCTCCTTCCCTCCCAGTTCTATCAAGTTTTGTAATGATATGATTTCTCCTTCACAGACTAAGTAAGTTCATTCTTTGTAATCTCTTCTCCCATATCTCCTCAGTGACTCCAGCTTCTTTCATCCAGTCCTGAATATATTATTGTTGTGGCAGTCTTACTGCTGAAAAAGGACTTAATATTACATACATTGGTATCATACTTGAGAATACACAGGATGTTCAGCAGACCTGAGATTTCAACTGACTTTTTTTGGAGTGTCAGTCTCTGTGTGGTAGCTTGGACTCTTTCTTTTTAACCAAAGGAGTCTCATTCAGCAGAAGAGAAAAGAGAAATTTAAATTTAATCTTATAGATGTGCTGCAGAATGTGTGGCACTGGCAGACTGATTTGGAGCCACTCTTATTAGGATTTTCAGGTAGTTCAAAAAAGCAAGGTTTTGTTTGAAGCAGATTTTGTAATTTTCTTTGCCAACAAACCAGTGCTTTGCACATCTCTTGTACAGCTGAAAGTATCTCCTTCTAGCACCTGTTTACAATGACTTGAGAGGAACATATACACATGCAAAACACAGCATTTAAAAAGCAGGTGAAAAATTATTTGTGTATGAAACACACCGTTGCATCTAACCATCTTGAGCATCTATTTTCTGCTTCTTCATTTGCAGCTTGAGGAAGTAAATAACAATAATGGCAAGCACAGTGATCATAGTTCTGCTTTTTATTTCATCTACCCAGAAGTTGAAAGGATTGCATGTGAATAACTGATGGACTGTTTGGCTCATTGTTTTACCCATTTTTATTTAATAAATAATGACAGCTTCTAAGTCCCGTGTTGTCAAACATGCCTCCTTTATCTCATTAGATGAAAAAAGAAGAAAAGGAGTTTGGATTTATACCCTGCTTTTCTCAACCATAAGGAGGCTCAAAGTGGTTTACAAACTCCTTCCCTTCCTTTCCCCACCTTGTGACGTAGTTAGAGATGAGAGAGTTCTGAGAGAACTGTGATGAGTCCAAGGTCACACAGCAGGCTGAATGAGGAGGAGTGGGGAAATAAAACTGGTTCTCCAGATTAGAGTCTATCACTCTTAACCATCATACCATAAATGCTTCCATATATACAAAATTGAAATAATTATGAAACATTATAAAAGCAGTAGCCTTTGTACTATGCATTTTGAGTTCCTTATTTATCAGGGGACTGTAAAATACATATCTACATATCAGTGTGAATTAAAATACATTATTGTTTCACAGAGGTGTAGCTAGGAAAAATGGAGCCCAGTGCAAAATCTGAGATTGTATGACAACGGGCTCTATAACATCATATCCCTGCTGAGCTCTCTGCTCAGGCATCACCTTCAGATCTCCAGGTATTTCCCAGCCTGGAATAAGCAACCCTATCTTATGACACTTCAAAGACTGTGTGGCCAATTATGCATGGTGAGGTTCCCATGACCTCAAAGAGAACTGGCCAAGCAGTCTATGTTTGGGAGTATGTTTGGCATTATTACCCATTGCTCTGTTCGCAGCGGGGCAGGCACTACCCATCAGCTGGCTTTTTGCTTGTGTTTGGGGGGGGGGGGGATGTTTCACAGATTCTCTATCATGCATGAATGCTTTAATTTTTAACATCCTTAATTGTTGTCTTTAATCTTATCAGTTGATTGATGTATCAATCTACCAACAGATATATCAACATTAAAAAGGTGAACTATTAAATAAAAGTTTTGAATACAGCATCTGTACTTTTTGCCTGAACACTGATTGTCTTTTATGGTGGGAAGTGAGGGGGGAGTAATGGTGGAGTGGAAATGCAGAACTACAAAAAGACAATGTGAACTGCCATTTGCTAAGCTCCCCAGGTTCACAATCATCTGTCTCCTGATGTGCTGTAAACCCAAATATCAAGGCCAAAGGGCTTTTCCTAATGTGGTCTGGAATCACTGGCAATAAAAGTGATACAGCAGGACAAGAAACAGGAAGTGGCAACAGAGAGGAGTGCAAATGTGAAACGTGCAAAGCACCCCAAGGGAGTGAAGGGGGAAGACTAGATTGGTTGGCTGTGGGCGGAAGAGGGCCAGTCAAAGTTGTGTCCACTGACAAATCTGTCCTGCTCTGGAAGCAAAGCAAAATTAAAATCATGCTATAAGTCGATTTGCTTGCCTCAGAGAGAGTGGAAAGTGAAAGTGGAGCTAGAGGAAATACGTTAGTCTTGTCGTGGCAGACATTCACCTCTACCATGCAGCAAACAACTTGTGTGTAATTGGCCTGTATGTGTGTAAAGTGCTATAAAGTCACTTCTGATTCATGAATCAATGTCCTTGAAAACATCCTATCATTAACAGCCTTGCTCAGGTCTTGCAAATTGAAGGCTGTGGCTTCCTTTATAGAGTCAATCCATCTCATGTTGGGTTTTACTCTTTTCTTGCTGCCTTCAACCTTTCCAAGCATTATTATCTTTTCCAGTGACTCTTGCATGAGAGCATCAGTTTAGTCTTTCTAGCTTCCAGGAACTGTTCAGGCTTAATTTGGTCTAGAACCTATTTACTTGGAGGGGTTTTTTTATGGTCCATTGTATCTGTAACCCTCTCTTCCAACATCACATTTCAATGGAATCTTCTTTTTGTCAGTTTACTTCATTGTCCAGCTTTCACACCCATACATAGCAACAGGAAATACTATGGCATTAATTAACTCGATCTTGGTTGCCAGTGACACATCCTTACACTTAAGAATCTTTTCTAGCTCCTTGGCTGCCCTTCCTAGTCTCAATCTCTTTCTGGTTTCTTGGTTGCAGTCTCCCTTTTGGTTGATGATGGAGAAAAAGAATATAATGTCTTCAACAATTTCAATATCTTCATTTTCCATCTTAAAGCTGAGTAATTCTCTAGTGGTCATTACTTTTAACTTTTTGATGTTCAGTTGTAGTTGTAGTCCTGCTTTAACTTTCTCCTTTAACTTTCGAGTCTTCATTATTTTCAGCCAGTAATGCAGTATCATTGGCTTATTTTAAATTGTTAATTTTCCACCCTGAATTTTCATTCCACCTTCATCATTCTAGATCTAGTCCAGTTTTCCTTATGCTATGTTTTGCACACAAATTGAAAACATAGGGAGATAAAATACATCCTTGTCTAACATCTTTGACAACTGGAAAACATTCTATTTCTCCATCATCTGTCCTAACAGTAGCCTCTCGTCCAGAGTACAAGTTTCAACTCAAAACAGTCAGATGCCGTGGCACACCCATTTCCCTTAAAACCAGCCATAGCTTATCATTATCTTGGAAGACTAAAATCTAAAACCTTAAAGACTAAAAACATGTTATTCCAGCATAAACTTTCATGACCTAGAGCCCACTTCTTCAGATGCAGTGAATGGATTCTCACTGTGCATCTATTTTATATAGAAGGTATGGAGAAAATACAATATGGTCATAAATTACATTTCTGCCCTGTACTTCCCACAAGTTAGAGCTTCTTGATCCTCCTGTTTGTTTTCATACTTCCTACTTTAAAGGTCTGCCTAGTGAGGCACAATTCATTGCATCTGAGGACATGAGCTTTGGTCCACAAACATGTAAAGTTTATGTTGAAATAAATTTTTGTTAGTCTTTGAGATGACTAGATTCCTGTTTATGATACTACAGGTCACCAGCTGTTTAACAGTAATAACCTGAGTAAACCAACCCACTACAAAATGAGTCATCTTTTGCTGGAATGACTTCTTGGGAATTTCCAGAGCAGGCATTTAGCTCTTTAAATGTTTCTTAATTAATGACTACCTGGCATTAGTTTATATTTGGAAATGGGGCTGTGTGTTCAACATTCCAAACATGCCATTGCCTGTAATCTAAGTTCATGATTTAGAACAACAGAAGCATTGGGATTCAAAGAGAGACCAGTCAGGGTGACAGACAATGCAATTCTACCTGAGAAAGAATCACATTTTTCAGCACTAATACACTGCAGTATAAGGTTGCTATCCTAAAACTATCTTCTTGGGAGTAAGCCCAATTGAGTAGTAGTAGTAGTAGTAGTAGTAGTAGTAGTAGTAGTAGTAGTAGTAGTAGTAGTAGTAGTAGTAGTAGTAGTAGTTTGGATTTATACCCCTGTAAGGAGACTCAAGGTGGCTTACAAGCTCCTTTCCCTTCCTCTCTCCACAACAGACACCTTGTGAAGTAGGTGAGGCTGAAAGAGTTCTGAAGAAATTTGGCTAGTCCAAGGTCACCCAGCAAGAATGTAGAAGTGCAGAAACACATTTGGTTCACCAGATAAGCCTTTGCTACTCAGGCGGAGGATTGGGGAATCAAACCCAATTTTCCAGATTAGAATCCACCTGCTCTCAACCACTGCACCATGCTGGCTCTCGTAGGACTTGCTTCTGAGTAGATGTGTTTAAGATTTTTCCCTAAGTGCCGGAAAAATTGATAACTCGGTAACACAACTCATTTAGGAAAACACCTGGATCATGTATGACCTGTGAGTGACAGGTGTATTTTTTCACTATGAACTGATATATTACTTCAGTCAAACTTAAGATGAGATTGAGTAGATACATATAGTATCGGCATCCCTCAAACAGGAGTTAGCCAGGTGTATCTTCCTTCAGAGAGCGTCTGACAAGGTGTTACCTGAGAGAATATACACGAATACAAATGTGCACAACCTCTTCTAACTAGTGGTACTAAGGAAAAACATGCAGGTGATAGTTGAAAACATTCCTTTAAAACCATCCCATTCTTTTTGTTTGTTTCTGATGTTGATACATAAACCAAAATTGTGGGATTTTTATGGCTGTCATAATACTCTTTGACCATTTGATTTGCTATTGGCAATTCTGTATAATGGCACCAAAAAATTTCTGGAGGAAGCCCAAAGTGCATGGGCATGTTATGGCCTCAGACAACACACACAGTATGATTTTTGACTGTCACAATCAGACTCTGTGCTTCAACACACCTTCATCCTCCTCCTTTTTTAGGTGTGCTCTGATTCCCTCCCTCTCCTCCACTCTGTAGTAAACCGCAGTTTATTCTATGCAGTAGCCATGGTTTGCCTGATTGGCATGTCAGTTACAATGAACCAGGAAGGGAACCAGAGCCTGCCAACCCAAAACATGAATTCCACTTTCATGGTACAAAATGCACAAAGCTGTTCCCTATGCTGATTTCTACAATGGTTTATTATGAAGTAATCTTTGCAGCCACATGGGAGTCTGAACTGAGAAAGCTTAATTTTCATATAAAAAAGTCTCCATAGCACCTGAAGAGCTTTAAAATGTGTCTTAATTTTAGAATATCTTGTTTACAATGACACCAGACTAATGATACTTAAGCAAATTGTCTACTTTGGGCTGAAGTAAGTTCTGCTGCTTGACAACACTGCAAAGGGTCATAGATTATCCAGCTCTGTCCTGACTCCAGGCAGTGGGAAGCAATTCCAGTAATGCAGACCACTACAGAGCAGAGCCAGGCCATATCCTGATCTCCCTGCTCCCATTTTTGCCCAATGGCAGTGATTTTAATAGGAGCAGTTTCAGGCAATCTCTGATAACAACAGCATGCAAAGAAGCTTACCCATTGCCCTCCTGACCAGCGTCTACTTCTGCTCTCAGATAGGAAGTTGATTAATCTCTGTTGCAGAAAGAAAATCAGATTTCAAAACTCTGCTGAACATTCTCCAAGTTAAAAAATTGTTAACTCTTTAGAGAGGCTGTGCAGCTTTGCACCGGAGTTGGTTGAAAGAAGAAAAATCAGGAGGAATGTGAGTTAGTGCTACTATTAAACCAAGTTTAGTCCCATGCATGGTGGCAGTGCAATGCGAATGTCCTCAGAATAAGTGATACAGAGCTGGGTAGCCAACCTGTAAGGAAATAACCTCTTTCCCCCTTTACAAAGCAAAGAAACACACCCAAAGGGAGCCTTTGCACTCAAAGGCTGCTATGGAGCTGCAGAACCTTTTTTTCCCCCATGTAAAAGAAAGAAAACTGAATGAAAAAAAGAAAAGAAGGAATAGCATGCTGAATGACAGAGGATGAGCAAATCTTGTTGGTATTTGTACATTTTTCAAATTTTAATTTTAAAGTACTACTTGAGTGCTCTTGCTGAAGTAGGGAATGTTAGCTGGGATCCTAAGAACTCTTTCTTGAGAGTAAGCCCTACTGAATAAAAAGGGTCTTACCTCTGAGTAGACATGTTTAACTTGCTCCTGTTCCATTTCTAAGCCAAGGGTAAAAAACCCTGAACGATAAAAGGTTTCAAAATGGTGTGACGGGATGGTATGGTGTTCTTGGACACTATTGATGCTAATAGGTGCCCAGTTCATGGTCACTGCCATAGTTCTAACTCTAATTTGCGAAAACCTAGGGTAAGATACGCTGCAGTGTGGTGTCAATTTGATCAAGGGGTCGCAGTACTTTCCCTTTGAGGACAGGCTAAGGATCTGGAGCCTTTGTAGACTATAGAAAATATTACTAGTAAGGGCAGGGCAGGTTCAGTCCATATTTCCCTCCTCTTCCTATGGGTGCAAAGCAGGCTTCATAGTTTCTTTGCAGTCCTAGTTGGACCTAGAAATGTTGCCATGGGTCTCAACAACATGGAAGACAACAACAGGTACACACTATCTCCTTCTTCTATAGACTCCTCTCTGGTACTTTGGTGTCCCAAGCAGCATTTGAGTTGCTTGGGTGGTGAATACTCCCTGACTGAGGGGTAACTGCAGGACTGGCTGAAGCAACTGACCTATCATGTAGATCAGTAGGCTAAAATGGGGATGAGTAAGGTAACGAAATGGCTCCCTACAAAAGAGCTCTGCTGATGGAAGAGATAGGAGGGTGATTTAGCTCTCTTCCCCTTTCTCTTTGCAGCCCCTAAAGGTCAGTGTAGGTCCTAAAGCCCAGGAATGGACTTTTGAAAACGGCTGCTGGGGCTTTTGCAGAATCTTCTGCAGATGGATTGCTGAATCCATGTCAGATCCTTACTCTACCATCATCACTTTCCCAGACTAGGCCACAAAATGGGTTCTTACCTGTTTTTGGTCAGATTAATCTCATGTCTTACTCTACTATCACTCTAGCCTTTGCTTCCATTTTCCAGTTCCAAATCCTGCCAGACCAATTCGACTAATAATAGCGCAGAAACACCATGTGATTTCACCCATGTAATAAGAATTCATTTATGCCAGGGCTTTGCTCAGGAACTTTTTTTCCCCAGCACAGAAATGAGAGTTGCCTACATGTTCAAATGGTGAGCCATGTTAGACTACTACAAACAAAACAAAACAGAAGCCTAGAGTGGCACCTTACAAAGGCTCACAGAAGTCTTATGAAAGCTCACACTGAAATAAATGTTGTTAATCTTTAAGGTGCTACTGGACTTTTGTTATGAGTTCAGAGAAATCTTTTAGTACAGCCCTTTTTAGGAGTATGCCACAAGTACAAATGAAGCATGGCATGTCTGAATGCTCCTTTGTATGATTCTTACAAGATTCTTTCTTCCTAGCATGGTAGCTTTGTATGAGCTGGGAGTTGTTAGGTGGAAGCAGTTAGCATGCCTGCATTGATGGATAGGTTCATCAACAGATACCAGTCATGGTGACTAGCCTCCATATTCAGTCTACATTCAAAGGCAATACGTTTCTAAATACCAGTGCTAGAAGGCTACATCAGGGAAGGGCCTTGGTCTATGAGCCTTGAGTGTTGGCTTTTTCTGGGCCTCTGGGTTGGCATTGTGTGAAACAGGATGATGGACTACATGGAACCTCTTCTGAAGTTCTGATGTTTAATCACTTCCTTCTGTGGTGATATGGCACAGTCCTGATTGGGCTATATCACATGGCTGTTCTGAATGTATAAGTAATGCCTTAGCCTTGTCATAGTGGCATGCAAAATAAAAATAAAGAAAAGCATCTGACCTACTTTTTTAAAAAGACATATGTATCTGCGCCATAAATGTGGACATAAAATTGTCCCTCGAGTAGAACTGTGGAGGTCAGGAAAAAAATGGAAACATTTCAAAACAAACCTTGTCCCACTCTCCACCCTCGACCCCTTCTTTTTTACTTTCCAATGAGAAAATTGGAAATTTGGTGGGTGCTGAAAAAAACTCCAATGAAATATTTTCTCTTTTAAAACGAGCAAAATGCTTTTAAAGACAAGGTGAGTATGCTGCAAATATATACAGCTCTTAAATTCAAGATACATTTCTGCACCTAGGACGCAAATCTTCAAGATGGGAGCATGCAGGGCTCTCGTTTCTTTTCAGCAGTTGCATTGCATACCTTCTGTTGTCCTTTTGACATGACTTGTGGTTGACCTTTTCATTTCTCCTAATAGATGATTCTCCTATAGTCATACATTAACAGGACATTTCCAAAAAAAGAGAATACAGTCATCTTCTCTGATCAGTTCTACTCCTACTGATGCCAGTGTTAGAACCCTTGAAGTTGGATGTTAGGATAAACCAGACATTATGCAGAGTTCTATATAACTTTTCGCAGAAGTTTTTTTTTCAAAGGAAGAAAGACAGATTGAAAGGGGATGTTTAATCTGTTCATGGTTATCTTTCTTGTCCTGTCAAAATCATTATTTCCTTCCAGCTGTTTTTCTCCTTGCAGAGGAAAGGATATGAGACTGGTATTTTCCCCCAGCAGAGGAAAAAACAGCAGGGTAGTGGGGTGGTCTAGCATTGAATTGATGCCGGTTTGCTTTTTCACTGAATCTCACCCAGTCCTTATTGCAGTTCCCATTTCATGCAGGCCCCATGATCACCAGCACAGCAGGCCCTCCTCCCTTTTTCAACAGCAGAAAAGCCAGTTGGTCACAGCCTTGCAGAGAAACGGTTAAGCACTACACCCTTACCTCACTCTTCTACCTGTTTGCAGCCACATCTGCTTTTCATTTAAAAAACCACGGGGGGGGGGGAGTTACACAGAACTCTACATAGCAAGTGGGTCACCCCTTTGTCTGACAGATGCTACTGGCTTTGTTTTAGTCCTTCTGTGACAACCCTCCACCTGCAGTGCAATCTGATCTATTGAGGTTCCCACCTTCTTATTTCCACCTCAGAAAGAATATGGGTAGCTAATTTCTACCCCATGCTTTCTGTGCCAGCTGTGGTTTATCTTGAGTGTTGACTGGCATAGATACACCAGAATTAAGCTCACTGTCTAAAGAACAGGTGCTTGGTCCTTTCCCCAATATGCATTTTGTTATGATTATATCAACCCTATTCAACTGCCAGTGCCAGATGAGAGAACCCTGCTCTTTCAAAAAAGGAGAAGAAACCTCAGTGACAGTTGTTCACAGGTGAAGCATGAACAGCATCTCCCCAAAGCCTGCATAGCTAGGCATTTGAACGTGGGAGTCCTGCCATATCAAGCATCTGTTTCCAGAGCAGAGAATATGAAATGTGGACAATCAGCCATACTGGCTTTGGAATCAAAATTCACCTCCAAACCTTACAACAAATCCACAATAAATTTTGTTGCCCAGTTATTATATATCCTATATGCTCATGGAACTTGTGACACCCTTGATGAGGCTCATCTTAAGTCTTGATAGACATTGAATATACAAGTGTAATATATCACCATGTATAATTCTGGCATAACCCAGAGAACACCTACCTTTCCCTGCATGTGATATTTATTCCCAAGGTTTGCCAAAAATGCTCAGATAATTGAGCTGCATACCCCCTTAACTCAGGATCAGTACTTGCAACTATCATTAGCTACAGCAACCCACAGAAATACAATAGTAAGACATGAATGGGATTCACTCCAGATTTGGTTTTTTGGCATGCCGCTGTAAATGCTCCCTGGTTGTTCACAATAGAATGCCAGAATCCAAATTCTGTCTGAATGCTGCACATACTGCCAAATGACCTGCTATTAACTGATGCAGCTCTCTTCCATTTTCTGTTCCATATATGAACAAAATTCACATATAAAAAGAAATTGTGTAAAAGAAGCTCAGAAATACTTTTGAGAGTTACATTTGAAATGCTTTATCTATCACCCTTGCAGCTCTACTTTGAACCTTTTTTTCTTGTCACTGAAATGTTGCCTGTAAAACAGAAAAAACTATTCAAAATGTTTTCAGATCTATACATCATAAAACGCTTCCTCAACCAAATCAATGTTACTATTGCTGCAGTCTAAATAGCTGTAGAATTTTGAGCCACAGCATCACAACACAGACCCATGTCCCGCAGTTTGTCCTGCTTAGCCAATTTATCCCTCTTGTTGATTTTTAAACAGTTTAACTTTAACTGAATAATTCTACTGCTAGCAGCAAAACTCTCCAATTACGGTAAGCTAGAGTTTTGAATCTTTAGGTCCTTTCCAGATTATCATCAGACTGTAGTGAAAAAAATGTGCCTCCAACTCATTGGCCTTTGAGAATCCAGTTTTCCCTCAAAGAAGGGATTCAGTTTCAAAGATATCTAGTTTTCCAGCACAGTATATTTCTGCTGAGACAATGTGATCCTTATGCCTGCCAGCACGGCCAAAGTGATTTGGAGTGGGATTGTGTGAGTTGTCCCAATGGCATCACATGATGAACATCTCCCTATTCCCACCCATGAAACTTTATGCACAAAGCACAAGCACTTGACCAGGCAAAAGACAGTTCACTGGGCAGATAAACTAAGAACTGGTTCACATATACATGTACATCACTTGATTATGTTCTCCATGATTGGCAGCCACCTATGTGTTTGACTAAAGATTAGAGAGATGATAGTTGAGGTGATATAAAAACTCTCTTTGTGATGTTATCAGAGGTGATAGCCTATTCAGATGTGCAAATTGTTTTAACGGGGCTTTTAACTCCATTATGTAAGCCATCCTGGGACTTTGGTGAAGGACAGGGTATAAATGGGAAACATTAATAAATAATAAATAGGTAAATAGATGGCATAAACACACAAGCAAGAAAAATCTCAAGTTTCAGGACGAAATATATAGATCATCATATCATGATCCTTCATGCATATAACATTGTAAAGTTGCAGCTGAGTTCAAAACTAGCCTTAGACATTTTCACATTATAAGGAAACAAGGTGTGTGTGTGTGTGGGGGGGGGGATCCAAGATGATACATGAGGAGGAGAAATCTGATTTTCTCTTTAGTTTCTTACTCCTTCTGATTGCCTCCCCCATTCCCCTTGCTACTGCTGTGACCTCTTGCCTCTTATCCTGGCCACCTCTACGGGGTTTGCTACCGCACACATAGCCCTATATCAGTGATGGCGAACCTATGGCACGGGTGCCAGAGGTGGCACTCAGAGCCCTCTCTGTGGGCACACACAAACAGAGTTCATCATGTGGGAGAGAAATCCCCCCCCCCACATTTAGGCTGGCCTGAGCCGCTGGGCTCTATTATTAGCATTAAACCTAAGACCTAGTTTTGGGGAAGCAGTATAGGTAACCCTGTTAAGCGCTGTTAAACCCCACTGATTTTCATGCAAAGAACTAAAGTGCGATCCTTTACCTGGGAGTAAGCTCGGTTGCTGGTAATGTGGCCTGCTTCTTTCTCCTAGGGTCGTGATTCACCCATTCAAAGAGTTGCTTCAAGCAAAGCCAACAACTACCACCAAGCTTACTCCCGAGAAATACACGCCTCAGAGCCAACCATTTTTTTTTTTAACTGAAACCTCAGCATTCAGGTTAAATTGCCGTGTTGGCACTTTGCGATAAATATGTGGGTTTTGGGTTGCAGTTTGGGCACTCGGTCTCAAAAAGGTTCGCCTCCACTGCCCTATATGCTAGCCATGGTTGGCTCCATTGAACAGAGTTAACTATCTGCACAGGGGCCAGACTTTAACTATTAGATACAGTGATGACCAAAAATGATGCTCTTCTCAGGTTTAATTGGAATACAGTTATACCCATACTGAATTGAAGAGAAAATGGCTTAAATTTGCTTTTGAAAAGTGCCAGCCATGTCCAAGATCACATTTAGAATTTCAATTCTGAAGGAGGAATTGATGCTCTTAATTTTTGTAGTCCTCCATTAACTGTATGAACACTTGAAGTTACTTTAGAATGTTTACTAAACTCTGACAGAATATATTCTAACCAGTCTTTGAAATGGCTCCCTCCATGGCTCCAGTTACTATCAGAAAACATTTTCTTTTAGTGACTTGAATTCCCTTTTATGTGACGAGTAGTACTATGAGACTCTCCAGGCTCCCTCTGTGCACAAACTGCTAGCTCCACAGGGCACCGTCCACAGAGGCAATAAAAAACAAGCAAGTAAGCTGGGTAATTGCATGATTTTAACAAGGCAGAGCTCAGAGCCCCACTGAATTTGCTGGGACAAGTTAACAGGGTTTAAGGAGACAAATATAGACCCAGAGAGGAAGAGAAGGCAACAAAAAAAGTGGAGGGAGGAAGGAAGGGAGATGATATCCGCTCTTGTCCCCAGAGTAGTGAGGCTGAAAAGACAGCAGCCAATGAAGCCTATCATTGTCTCCCAGCTGGTGCAGATCCCCAGGGAAGGACCATGGCCTGCTGCCTCGACAGTTGGTTTTCATGAAGCTTTATCAGTAGTTATTTTTCACTCTCTCAACTGACTGCGTATTTCCAAAAAGGGCAGGAGATGGGCTGTAGGGAACCTGTAGCGTGTTCTGGATGTGGCTGTAAACCCCTATCTTTGCCTCTTTGGTGCCCTGCCATCTTTTCCACTGCCACCTTTTAATTACATCTTTTACTAGGCAGCATTTATTCACAGCTTCTGCCTCTGCCACTTCTCATTCCTGAACCTAACAACATGAAATATTGTTTTGCCTCTTCAATCCCTTTTTAAGAAATGGAAATACTATTGACCTTATTCTATGGCTTAGGAAGTGAGGAGGCCAAAGCACTTCTAAATTTCTTGCCGTACTTGCATAAGGCATCAGTAGCAGTACATTCTGGCGAAGTCCTGATGTGTCGACATTCCTTTCCAAGGGAAACAAATTTTTGTTCTTCAACATGCTTTCTGAAAGAAGGCACTAATCTAGGGGGTTTCGCCAAACAGAACATATCTAGCAATGACTTGTGAATCAAAAACCCCGCACAAGACCTCTAGGGCTAGAATGTAGGGGAAACTCCATGTGTGCAAAAAAAAAAAAAGGTTCTCCATATGTGCAAAAAAATATTCTCCATTCACAACATTTCTAGCTCAGAAGCCCAGGCATCTGCGTTATGATGAGGCAGCAACCTTTTACTCTCAAGATCTCTGCAGTGCATTAGTACAGCAACTTCAGTTGCTGCTGTGCCAGTTGGGAAAGATATCCACCCCCATTCAAGGACACCACCCTCTATGTGGTTTCCTGAAGGTTTTGTAGTAGCTCAAACTCAAATGTGGTAAAGTGAAGATACACAAATGTGTTAAAGGCTTTTTGGGGACAAGAAAGAGACATCCGTGCCAGTTGCTGGGGCAAAGCTGTCACTGCCATAGCAGCACCTCACTCTATGCAAAGCTTTCAGAAACACATGCGCCAGGACACAGTGGTGTAGCTGCTTCTGTGCATCATCTTCACTGAGGTGATGCCAGAGGATACTGTTGTTCTCACCTTTCAGCACTCTCATATTATTTTCTACCTTGTACCTAATTTATTATTTGATCCAGTGTTTTTGTCCAAAAAGGCTGACTGAAGTAGTGAAGAGGCTCCAGACCTACATGTATGAACCAGATTCTGAATTTGCTCTTGTTGGTGTCTTTATAGACAGGTGGAGGCAGGGATGGAGCAAGGGGGAACTGCGTCCAGGGCATGCATGCACCCTGAGCCCCTGCCACGACCCTGTCTGCCCCCACCCCAGAACGTCCCCTCCATGGTCTGGCCACACCCCCACCACAGTGCCGCCAGGGACATCACCCCCCTGTCCCATTGGTTCTACGCCACTGGGTGGACGATATAGTTGTATCTCTGTGTGACAGAGAGCACGAGGACTGTGCTACTGTGTCTTTTCTAAGTATTTTTTCTGTTTGCCTGCAGAGCTTGAGTTCTTGTATAATGGTGGTTTCAGATGTTTACTTACCATGCTCTGGTTTTTAGTGTGTGTGGTGCTTCTCATCACATATACAAGTATATATTTGAAGTATCTATTGCTGACACCTGCATTTGAAGTACTGGCTTTTCACTGTAACTGCAAATCAGGCACCTGATCTTCAGGGTCTTTTACGCTTAGTTGGAAACCTCAAATTTAACAAAGGAAAATCCCCCCTCTAAAGTTTTTTAATGAATATTTTAATATATAACTGCTACTTTTTTGTGGTATAAGACCAAAACTACTGGAAGTAGGAAAGATTGTATGAAGGAGGGAGGGAATATCCATTTTAGCTATTTTATATTTTTATCACATAATTCCTCCAAAGAAATCTATGGATCTTCCCTCCTCCATTTTATCCTCACAACAACCCTGCGAGGTGAGGTTGGCTGAGAGAGAATGCCTTGCTATGATCTACTGAGCATTATGGCTAAGTAGAAGCAGAGGCTGAAGCCAGTCTTCCCAGTTCTGTTTCAACCACTGTGAGATCAGGGGGGATCCGTAGGTTCAGTACAGAAACAGTTTAAATAAACAAACATGGATTAAACTAAGTTTCTGTCTTTACATCTGTGATTTTGCCTGTATGAATTCCAGTAAATGTGCTTGAATTAGCCTCAATCTGACACTGAGTATAAATAATTTAATAGACCATATTATTTTCCATTGGACTTTAACATGAAATGGATCAGTTTTCACCTTATACCCATGTACAAGTAAACATGTGCCCCTATATTCCCCATTATTTTGTTGGTTAATAAAATAGATAAAATCAGATGGGAAGTTTTCTTCCCAAGCAGTGTCCTCATGCACTATAACCTCCCAAATCCCAAAGTTCTTGGCCAAAAAAAAAGATAGAGGGAAAGAAAACCAATCAAGACAACAAAGCTTGAGTAATCCTTAGACAGGATGAAATTACCCAAGATCTGTCACAGTTCTTGGCCACTAAGTCTTGGGGTTTTCTGTAGAAGTGGTGGCTTCACATGCTTGCTCCGTTAAATACAGAGGTATGACTCAGAATATGAGTTGCATTTTTCTAATTCACCAGGAATTCAACCATGAATTTTTGCTTCCAGCTTCTCTGCAAATAGATCCAGATTTCCCTAATGACGAACCCATTATACACTTGACTTCAGAAGCCTCTAGGTCAGGGGTAGGGAACCTGCGGCTCTCCAGATGTTCAGGAACTACAATTCCCATCAGCCCCTACCAGCATGGCCAATTGGCCATGCTGACAGAGGCTGATGGGAATTGTAGTTCCGGAACATCTGGAGAGCCGCAGGTTCCCTACCCCTGCTCTAGGTGTATGGGAATCAAATGTCAGTCTCCGACTAGGGAATGAAGGGCCTCAATTCAGATACCAGTGGTAGCACTGAGTCAAAGAACCAGTCAAAGAAAGCAGCTGTTCTAAGGAAACTGTATGTCAGGCATGCATATGATGAAGATTCAGCAGGTACACCAAGGAATTGTTGCAGCAGGGAAGGGGTCTGGCATACAAGAGCTGAGAAAGGTGCCAAAAGGGGAAAAAATCCAGTACTCAGAGCATAAACATAAACTACAGGGGGGGAGGGGCTCGGGAGCTTGAGCCCCTCCCTGGATTTGGCTGCGGGGTCTGAGCCCCCCCCCCAACACAATCAGTGCCAAGCCATATTTACAAAATGACATGCGGAACTCAGTTACAATGGCAGATGAGGCATAGGACTGCCCTATGTTCCTGCTGTATCCATAGGCAAAACCAGCAAAACTCCCACTCTGCAGTATAAAACCATTTAGGTTTGCCACAGCTTCACCCCAGAGGAAACCAGGAAATGGCATCTATTTTGGACTGCGTGCCATAGTTGGTTTGTCTGTGAGGAGAAGAACTTCTGACCAGGACGAGGCAAGGGTATCTGCGGTGTTCTAGAAAGAATGCAGCGATAGTGGCTACATTTTGGAGAGAGACTATTTGTTGATGTGTGAGTTCACAAGAAAAGAGCTGTATAGCTAAAACCTGTGAAAATTGGGAAAGTGGGTCTTTAGGGGCTTCACCAGCTGGCAGGTGGTTGTTTTTGTCCAGTTAGGATATTTATATGCAACAAAAACTCCTTGAGGTTTCTCATGGCAATAAACAGTGAAAATTAAAAACAAACAATTCTATAAAACTAATAACTGAACAGTAGAATCTCCACAGCTCAGCAGCAAACACCTGAGGTGTAAGTAAGCTGAATGGTGTAAAACTCTTTCCTAGTATACAAGTACCTCAGAAGATGTAAAGAAGCAGGAGGAGAACTCAATTCAAAGTCTGTTCAAATACCAATGTATTTGAGGAAATGGAAGCTTGAATGGAGTTCACTGAAATCTGGTCTCCTTAAGATTTCTACAGACAAAAACTCTGGTATAAAGAGGTAAAAAAGATCCTGCAACCCGTCTTCTCTTGGCCTAGTCTATCTCTTGCTAATTCCCCATCTTAAAAGGACAACCCCCAACATTTTTGGGTAACAGTTGGGCTCAACATACTTGCTAGGCTGCATTACATTTGGCTGATTTTGGGAAAAATGAGTCTTATTTTTACTTTTCAGTTATATCATTACGTTGCATTTTGGAAACGAAACACTGGGGAAGGGTAATGCCTATATATCCTTGTTGAAATAGCTTTGCTTGCTTGCTTGCTTGCTGCTGTTGCTTTTGCTGTAGGATGGGTCTTTGTATTCTTAATTGAGAACGGTACTTTTTCCCCCCATGGATGGCTTTAAAAGTGCTGGCCGGATTCATGAAGGACCAATGTCTACTTACCATTATAAGTAAAGGGAACGTAAAACTTTGAAACCCAGTGGTAGAAGGAAACTTCAGGGGAAGGCCTTGATCACTGTGCTCTGTTTGTTTGCTCCTCCAAGGCAACTGTCTATCTGCTATGTGAAACAGCATTCTGAACTAGATGAAGCACTGGTTTGATCCAGTGTCTGACACCAGCATACTTTATGGGATTCAACTGCCCCAAGAGGATAAAATATTCATGTGTAGTTTCTCATTGCAACATACAGCTAACAGTGGATAGGTCAAAGTTTGATCTGGGTTTGCCTCACTCCACTGACATCAGAACTTTCCTTTGGTATCTGGTCAATTTATACAAGTCAAAGAAGATAAAATGTAGTACGGTGAATTGCTTGGCCACAAGAAACAGAGGTCCAAATCTCTACCATAAAACTTGTTGGGTAGCCTTGGACAAGTAACTTGCTCTCACCCTGCCCTGCCTCACAGACTTGTTGTGAGCTTCTCAGGTGAAGGGTGTGGTAGGCCAATTAACTCTGGGGCAACTGCTGTGCACTGGTAACTGGATTGCATCAGGGCAAGAAATCTTGTCCCGACGCACTTCCTACCTGGCGTGCGCCGGGAGCGGAAGCATGTTGGGGCAAAAATCTTGTCCCGACTTGCTTCCTCTTGCCCCGCTTTTCGCTTTCGCCCCAGAAAGTGAGAGCACCTCTGGTGCAATTTTTGTCCCAGAGTGGGGCAAGGGCGGGGCAAATCTGGCCGTGGATAATCGGTCGTAGAAATAAATACAGTAAACACATAATTCAAATGTTTCAAAGAAATACCCACAGGCATACTAGAAAATACATTTAAAAATATTGAGGTCTGTAATCCATCATGACACTAACTGTTTGCCTTGGGGGAAAATGTTTTCTCTTAGGTTATTTCATAACTGTTCATGATGTACTTTCTGGTGTCTTTTGCTAAGTGTCTGGTACTGGCAAATGTCAGTCAAACTGCAGCACATTGGGATGCAGGTTGACACCAACTATTCATCGGCTTAATTGTATTTATGAAACATTTTCTGTTGCAAGTGGGCCTTGGATGAAATGTTGTTGGTCCTGATGAGGACATGGTGGCCCCTAATAAAGGAGTGAAAATGTACAAGTTGCAGCCTGAAATATTCAAAGTTAACTCGATCTATAATAATTGGACTAGAGACACGCTTTACTGGCAAAAGTCTGCCCCCTAGTGACAAATAAATATTTAAAGTGAAGGACAGTAAATAGTGGAAGGAAACCTGATATGCACAAATATGAAGTGCTGCTAACCGATTTTTGACCAGTGTAAATGCTGAGATGGAGGCCACAAATGATACTCACCTAGCTTCATATAATCATTTTTTAAAAATAAATTTTAAAAAAGTTAAAGTTCAATGAAATAGTAAGGAGTTGATTGAGAAAGTGAGGGTAGTCTTACTAACATTGTTGAGGTGAGATAAGCAACCCTGTCTTGAAGAGGCACAAGAAGAAGAATTCGCAGCCTTTAAAATATTTGAGGAAAAATATCTGTGTCCTGCACATCAAATAAAGGGCAGCTGTACATCTTCTACAGGAGTGGTAGAAAGAGGCACCAAGTTGCAGCTGACTTATTGAAACTAGCAAGAGGTTTTCAAGGCAAAATGCAAAGCAACAATTATATGGAAAGGCCCTTCTTAAAATCAAGGTTGGTCACAGTTGTGAAGTCACTTTAAATTTGTATGAAGAACCCTGGATTGTAATGAGTGAATTTAGAAAGTTTGATTAGTAACTGGATCAGTCAAACTTTCCCCCCAGTCTTGTCAGAAACTTATTTTCTGATGTAGCCAGAGAACATGAAATTTCCTTTGTGTCTCTTACTCAAAGCATAAACTTTCATTCCATTACTGACCACAGACAGAAAAGCTCAACAGAGCTGACAGGACATAAGCCACTGAAAGGCAGGCATAAGTCCAAAGGCTGGTGTGCTGTGCTATTGGCCTTCAATTCCAGGAGGGGACTGGCCTTCAGCCCTCCCAGAAACGCCCTGGGGTGCCCCCTCCCACTCCAGCATCTGAGCGACTGCTGGCACGTCTCCCTCTGTCAGGATAAGTTCCCTGGGAAGAGCAAACACTCTAGTGAAAGGGCACACCACTCCCTCAAGCCCTTTACATGCAAATCAATTTACTGTATGTGGGGCAAACAATAAAGCCAATTAATTTCTGCATTTCAGAGCATAGATCGTGCATTAAAAATAAACATCTTGATTCCCCATTAGTTGAGCACTTTATGGAAAAATGAAACACTGAAAATGACTTCCAGTTTTTAGCTTTGGAAAAGGTTTGTACACATCAGTATATACGAAAGAATTTATTAAAAGCTAATAGATTAATCTTTGAGTTTATGCATGTGGAGAAATGGCTCCTTCTCCCCCTTTTCTTCCTTTTTTTGTTTTTTCTCCTTCCCTTCTCCAATTAGGTATCATAGATTTGGAGGACTTAGAAATTCCAGAGAAACATCAGGAAGAGCTACCTGACCTAGGAGGAAAAGATATATTGACCCAGCCTGGCCAGGTCAAAAGAGGGTGGGTGGGGGGGGGGAAGGAACAGAGACGGGTGAGGTGTCTTCTTTTCCTCTGTCTTGTGGGTCACTGAAGGGAGCAGACCTCTTGCCGGGGGTGTAAAAGGAGCAGCCATTTTTTACCCATGTGCTCATCCAGGGAGCTCACTCAACCTGCCAGGTAATGAGAACTCTTTGAGAATTGTAACCTTCTAAACTTTAAGGACCTACCCTATTTTCAACAACTGCTAGGGTATGTTTAGGGAGAGGGACAGAGGATTTGCGTTTATATCTCCTTTGTTTTGGAAACCTTGCTCAGTCTGGTGCAGTGCTAAAAATATACCTGTAGCCATTTTATCTTTAATAAATACTTTTGAACCTTAGATGTGGAGCACAGTTTTCTGTACCATGAATCCCCCACTGTCTTGGTTGCGCTATCTAAATAGGATAGGGGGAAGAAGGCTGGCAGCTGGCGAGCAGCTTTTCCTCCAGGACCTCCAATCTGCCCTGTGGAACACAGGAGAGGGGAACGAAGGGAGACTGAGGCTAGGCCTCATGGGTGGAAAGAAGTTGGGGAACCCTGATCTTCCCCAATGGGCAGTTCCTCAAACGGTCAGGTGGTGGCAATGGTTTACCCAGAGAGAAAGCAAGCCCTGCCCAGGAAAAGTTGACAACCCCTGGGAGAGGCTTGGAAGCAGAATAGGGCCTGTCAGGCAAAGCAATCCCGTTCCGCCACAGTACACATCAGTATAATAAGATTTATTTATTTATTTAATTCTGAGGCTTTTATACCGCCCCATCCCCGAAGATTAATATGCAAAAGAACTTAAAACAGCAAGAAAATAGATTAATCTTTGAGCTGAACACATTTACTCCTTGATGGCTAATTCAGAAGTGAATTTCTCGTTTCTTAAAGACAGTATTGTAAGTACTTGCAACAGGACCATAGTAGGCAATATTGCCAGTATAATAGATAGAGGCTTGGCAGTTGATGTTAATGCAATATACATGAGAACTTGCCACATGGATATGACTATTAGTTATTTTAATTGTTTTATGGTGAGTAAGATTTTATATATATTATGTTAAAGTGCATAAGATGTTATACATATTGTTGAGTTATGATATAAGAACAATATATGTAATGTAACATTTATGATTATTTCAGAATATTGGAGTGAACTTGTATGCCATGTCTCATCTTAAGTCAAAAAGATGGGGTAAGTTTGGTTAATTTGCTTCGTTGCCAGAACAAGTAGATTTGCCAGTGAGCATAACTTTGCACCAGACATGTTCCCTCTGCCCATGGCCAGCCTACCTAGCTCCATCTTTCCCACTCCCTCATGCTGCTGTCCACACCTTCCTCCTTGCCCCTCGTTCCATGTTACTGGCTCTTTCTCTAAATGCTCATAATAACAGATAGTTGGCTTTTCCATGAAACAGTACAAGCAGGTTCTCTTTTTGTCTCCACCCCACCTTCCCTACTCTATTTGCACCCTTCCTGATGATCAGGAGGCATTTTTACAACTTTATTTCAAACAAACCTGTATTTTAAAATAATTTTTCTGGCTGCAGCAGCAGCAGAGAAAGAGAGTGGAGGGAAGGGAGGGGAGAGGAATCTAGTACATGGTCCCCTTCTTCAGCAGCATGTGGTGCAGGGGATTGCTTTGCCTCTTTCTTTTTGTTGAGGGGGGGGGGGAGGAGGGGAATTATGTTACAAGGGGCCAGAGGCATATCTAGAGAAAATGTAGCCTGGTGCAAAATCTGAGTTTTTCACACCACACCACACACACACACCCTGTAGGCGGCTGCCCTCCCCCATCATGACCAAACAACTTTTTTTGCATCAGGTCTTGAAGTCAGTGTATAGACCTGGGGGGCGGGGGGGAGGAGGGGCGTGGAGGGCGATTTTGGGAGCCCCACATGACTGAATGGTTGCATCCTGGGGACATTTGAAAGGGGCTACAATATTGATATACCAGCTATCACAGTTATATCAACATAAGTGAAATTTAAGGGGCTTTAACAAAGCCCTTTATCATGCAATGATGGGTGTAATGGCATCTGTCCCTTTAAGAAGAGCTGATGGGCTGAGTTAAGAGAACCAGGAAAAGTTGCAAATGCCCCTAGAGACCAACAAGCTAGCTGTGGGGCAAGCAGAAAATGACTCCTCGTGTATAGACAGAGAATTGTGAGGAGACCACACTACAGCCTCACTACATGGCTAAGAGCCATAATGGACCATTGTTGCAATTGGTTCTCTTCAGAAAACAAAACCTTTCTTCTACCTTACATGTTTTCTGATTTGTGTAACTTTGTTAGTTGTTGTTTTTTTCCGTATATGCACAATGAATATCTGTAATTTTGATACTGTTATTTTATAATTGTACTGAAGGAACATTAACTCTATGCATAGGTGTGTTGCAGTTTATTGTTTGTAGGTGCCAGCACACACAGTTCACATTGCATTTGCTAATGAGTATTTGTCATGCAAGCAGCATGATCTATTTATATGTATTAGAGCTGTAGGTGGCTTTTAAACTCAGGATGTGCATGTAGCAAAATCTCCAACTCCAGATGAATAATAGTTTTCAAAAGTGGAAAGGGCAGTACCAAAGTGAGGGGAAAAAACTCCTGAAGGTGAAATTTATAGGTGCACAAGAAACATACAAACATATATATATTGTTCTGCTGTAAGCTAAAAACAATATTTATTATACAGTAATATTTTACACATGACCCGTCACAGTGGTAGGACTTGGATCAGCATTTTCAAGTTCTGTAATTACCCACAATTCTGTATTCATGCACGGAATTTCCATATAAGTATTTGTACATATGCAAAAAAACTCATATAACCAAATAACCTATTTGAATATGACATCTTTCTATTTTTGCTATTTACAATATTTTAAAAAACAGAATTGCTTCCTACCTTATAGCAAGAGGTATAGCACTCCTTGAAGATGTGAAAAAAGTAATCTCTAATCACCAATTTCTTTTTTAAAATCACAACCTTTTCATAGCCATAACAGACACAGAGGGGTACTGTGAATTTAATCAACACAGCACACAATCTTTAATTTTCAGTGTTCAACAGTTGTTTACATTTTTGTATTCAGCTCAGTGATTGGCTCAAGCACTACCTTTTCTCTGCCTCCTGTGTACTTGAACAGGAAATGGGGAGTAGAGGGGCTGTAGGGTTTCCTGTTGAAAAGTCTGAAATGCATACATATGCAAGCTTTGATGTTCTGCAGTGTTTTGATCAAAACATCACCACGTAGAAGGGAAGCAGAAACTGAAAGAAGTCATTCTTCTGAAAGCAAACAACCTAAAACACACACCCCTTAATTAAAGTGGCACAGACAAAAGGATGGGTCCTGTCATGGTCTTACAGTTGCTGAGTTTCCCAAATGATGGACTGGGGACCACTGCTATATGATTGAAGTCTTTGTGGGTGAGTTGCTGTCTTGGCAGCAGTTAATGTTAGATGCTATTTGGGAAATCATAATCCATCTTTCCATCTGAGTTTCAAAGTAGAAAATAGTATTACAATCCACAAAACAGACATGAAAACATCAGGTGGAAAATACAAAACAAGGCAGCAACTTTAATGTAATGGCCTGGAGATAAATAATACAACACAGAAGACTACTTGAATGGACAACAACCGGTTTGGAGTGGCAGTTGCCTCAAAATAGAACTGTCCCAACTGGATTTATTGTTGTTAAAACGGACAGGTAAGGCTAAATCTTAAACAGGCATTCACGAACTTGACCAGAATCCAGCAATGTGTTTGAGTGACCTAAAGGGCAACCCTAATCCGAGTTAACTCTTCTAAGTACTGTACTGCAATTTGCTCTAGAGATACAAATAGTGACTTATTGCAGCTTCATGGTGAGTAGTTCAGAAACTTGAAGCTCTCTGTCACACTTGTTATGAACGTAAAGTGGCAGCCTGTGATATGGATTATCCTTGCTCTTATTAAGTAGCCATTGCTCTCTGTGCCAAAAAGGATACGAGCCTTTAGCACAACATAGCTATGCAGTAGGAACACCAGGCAGAAGTTCTGGATCAGCAGCATTTGATGTGCCAGTTCTTGCACCAACACCAGTGATCAGGCCTGGTGCTAGAAATAAAGAACCTACATTCAACACCTGGAAGCTTTGTACTCAATTCTATAAACTACTATTAGATTCCTATTCACTGTTGGCAATTCTTTTTCTGAAGGGCTTGGGAAGAAATTTAGAATCTGGGAGTTTATTCTGAAGGCCAAGTCACTACTCTCCTCCACTTACTGTCAGAAGCAAGTGGGAAAAAAGGACTGCCTAAAATCCCAGTTGCTCTAATTTGTTCCCAATGGTTCTAATGCTCTCCAAGTTTTATAGATTGCCCTAGAGTTGGGGTTCTTTAGGTAAGGATGGCAGAATTAGAGTGTAGTTGAGAGGGCGCATTCATGTCTGGCAAACCTAAAGCCAGATGCTGCACAAAATACTTAATAAGCAATTTCTGAAACACTTGGATTTTGAAGGGTCAGGAGAAGCATTACTGGAATTACACACTAGCAGGCCTCCAAGTCCTTTGGTGAGCAGAATTTGCAGGGCAAAACAATTTGCTCCCTCTATTTTGCAGCTAATATCTGAACTGAGATATGTCACTGGCAATGAATGATTTTTTGGGTATCTGCATGACTGTACTACACTCTTCCATATTCTGTTTGATATGCTCATAAAAAGTAACAATGCAGCCTTGAAGCAACAAAATGGTTTCAGTTTTTTCCAGGTATGTAACTTTTGATGCTAAACATCTGGAAAATCAAATGAGCTCTAATTGTGACTGTAATTCAACAAAGCATGTATTCTATGTATAAGTAATAAACACAACATTCACCTCTGAATCCCTGAGGCACACAAGTGTGATAAGAGTCCATGGATCTTGGACTCTCACATTCAATCTGTTTGTGGATTAGGGACTTCTTGTCTGGACATTCCCAGAGGGTTAGACTGGGAAATCGGGTTTCCTCTGTTCTTACTCTAAATATGGGAACGCCACAGGGCTGTGTGTTGAGTCCTTTACTGTTCACCCTTTATACATATGACTGTACTCCTGTCTATCATAGTAACACCATTATCAAATTTGCTGATGACACAACGGTGGTGGGGCTCATCTCTGGAGGGGATGAGTCTGCCTATCGGAATGAAGTGGACCGACTGCTCTCATGGTGCAGGGAAAATAACCTGGTTCTTAACACTAACAAGACAAAGGAGCTCATAGTGGACTATAGAAGGAATAGCTCAGAAATTCAGCCCTTGACTATAAATGGAGATCAAGTGGAGCGGGTGGCTAGTTTTAAATTTCTGGGCGTTATGATTAAAGAGGACTTGACCTGGGGCGTACAGACTGCCGCAGTGGTTAAGAAAGCCCAGCAAAGACTGTACTTTCTGAGACTTTTAAGGAAGCAACAACTAGATGGAAAACTTCTGGTGTCCTTTTACCGCTGTGCTATAGAGAGTGTCCTAACCTACTGCATCTGTGTATGGTTCTCCAGTTGCACAGTGGCGAATAGGAAGGCGCTCCAAAGGGTGATCACTACTGCACAAAGGATTATCGGCTGCCCTCTTCCCTCCTTGGAAGAAATATATAATTCCCGAAGCCTAAATAAAGCCCAAAATATTCTGAGGGACCCGTCTCATCCAGCACACTCTCTTTTTAAACTGTTACCATCCGGCAGACGATACAGGGCCCTCAGAACTAGGACAAAGAGGCTTAGAGACAGCTTCTACTCTAGAGCTGTGGCTATGCTAAACTCCGCTGCTTCATATTGATGTATTTGGGGCTGTGTAGGGATGGGTGGAGGAAGGGGAAAGTGAGGATGATGTATGAGTCTGAAATTGTGTTCATCGAGGAATGCTGCTGTTAATTTCGTTGTGCGTGCACAATGACAATAAAATGCTTTTGCTTATGCTTATAAAAGATGAACGTCTAAAGTGTAAAACATTGGTTTGCTTAGCCAGATAATTGACATGGGCTATTTTATTTATTCTAGCCCAGGGGTCGGGAACCCGCGGCTCGCGAGCCGCATGCGGCTCTTCTGCCGCTGTTCTGCGGCTCCATGAGCCGAGCCGCCGGCCCCATCCTCGCCCGCCCTGCAGGCAGCAGGGCGGGCGCATCCATTGCTCACGGCCGGCTAGGCCGCGCCGCAGGCTTGTTTCCCACCCGCCCCGCTGGTTGCAAGGCGAGCGCTCTCCCGGCGGCCGGCTAAGCCGAACTGCTGGCCCCATCTTCTCCCGCCCTGCAGGGAGCAGGGCGAGTGAATCCATCGCCCAAGGCCGGCTAGGCCGCGCCGCGGGCTTGCTTCCCGCCCGCCCTGCTGGTTGCGGGGCGAGCGTTCTCTCGGCGGCCGGCCAAGCTGAGCCGCCGGCCCCATCTTCACCCGCCCTGCAGGGAGCAGGGCGGGCGAATCCATCGCCCAAGGGCGGCTAGAAGCCCGCGCCCGGCTTGCTTCCCGCCGTCACCTGCGTTTGGGCGGCTCTCCAGCGGCGGCTTCGCCCGAACTGCGGCCCCATCTTCGCCGCGCCCTGCAGGGGGCATCCATTGCCCGCAGGGGCTAGGCAGCGGGCTTGCTTCCTGCCTGCCCTGCTGGTTGCAGGGTGAGCGCTCTCCCGGTGGCCGGCCAAGCTGAGCCGCCGGCCCCATCTTCACCCGCCCTGCAGGGAGCAGGGCGGGCGCATCCATCGCCCAAGGCCGGCTAGGCTTCCCGCCCGGCCCGCTGGTTGCGGGGCAAGCGCTCTCCCGGCGGCCGGCCAAGCTGAGCCGCGGCCCCATCTTCGCCCGCCCTGCAGGGAGCAGGGCGGGCGCATCCGTCGCCCACGGTCAGCTTGGCCGCGCTGCGGCCTTGCTACCTGCCCGCCCTGCTGGTTGCGGGATGAGTGCTCTCCCCCGCTGGCCCCACCTTCGCCCGCCTTGCAGGGAGCAGGGCGGGCGCATCCATCGCCCACGGCTGGCTAGGCTGCGCCACGGGTTTTGCCTCCCACCCGACTCGCTGGTTGTGGGGCCGCTGGCCCCATTCTCACCTGCCCTGCCGGTGCGGGGGTGAGCGGGCGGGGGGGGGGTGCGAGCGAGCGAGCAAGTGGGCGCAGGAGCGGACGGGGGGGGGGGGCCGTGCGAGCGAGTGGGTGGGGGGTGAGCGGGGAGGGTGAGCCAAATGGCTCTTTGAGGGGAAAAGGTTCCCGACCCCTGGTCTAGCCCAATGAAATCCATGGAGTTTACATATGACCACACCCCTATAATTCAGTTTTGTTTCACCTTCTCAGAAAATTACTGAGTGGAGTCTCCTCACTCTCCCTTTCTGCTCTAAGAGGGCCACTTTCATAACCGTCCAGGATGATAACTCAAGATCGCCCACTACCCCGACTGGCACCTGAGAGGACTTCAACCCCCACAATGCCCTAAATCCTTTCATAGAGCGAGAGGGGTTCCACTACAGTACTTGCTCCTCAGAGAACTACAAGCTCCATAATGCTCTAAGTCTAAACAATCGCGAACTACAAGCCCCATAATGCTCTAAGTCTACACAATCGCGCACGCGCTCATTCTCTCATGGAGCCAAGATGGCAGACCCAGGAACCGGCGGCTCCAGTAGCTCAAGCACGGTAAGGTGGGCTTCAGTGCAGCGATTCCATTCTTGAGGAGTGATCCGCCCCTAGGACCGCGGAGCGACGTGGCCGGGTCTGTGTTCACCTCAAGCAGCAGGAGGCCTCCGAGAAGGGAGAAATTCCGGGGGGACGGCGGCGATGGGCGGAACCTGCTTCCCCTCGTTCCTTCTGAACTGAACCAACTTTCGGTTGGGTGTATGGAATGAAATGGCAGAAATGAAATGGCAGCCATGCAAATGTTAACACAGCCAGTACCCGTTCCACTTTCTCCCGTCGTTTTCGAAACTATCAATATAGAAGCCATGTCATTGCTTTTACACCTTTAATTTCCTCTTGCCTTTTCAAAAGGCACGTGTTCAGCTCAGAAAAATGAGGAATGAACCCCCCCCCCACTCCGAAGTTCTCACGTGAATGTTCCAGGCTTTGGAGAACATTGTACAAATGTTGCTTACTTGTAGTTAAACGACTAATGAGACGCCTCCATATCCCTAAATAGCATAAAAAGGTAAAGGACCTCCCTGCCCCCCTGTGCAAGTACTGGGTTATTATTGATGCATGGGGTGATGTCACATCATGATGTTTACTAGGCAGACTATGTTTATGCGGTGGTTTGCCATTGCTCTCCCCAGTTTTCTACACTTTCCTCCCAGTAAGCTAGGTAATCATTTTACCAACCTCAGAAAGACGGAAGACTGAGTCAACCTTGAGACGACTACCTGAAACCGACTTTAGTCAGCATCGAACTCAGGTCGTGAGCAGAGATGTAACTGCAGTACTGCAGCTTACTACTCTGCACTATGGGGCTCTTTAAAAAGAAAAAAGGTGACTAATAAGTACTAATATTTGGTAACCCAATTTTGCAGTGTTGTGTGGTTTCTCTGAAAATGCCAGCCACAGATGCAGGGGAAACGTCAGGAGAAAATGCTACTTGAACATGGCCATACAGCCTGGAAACCACACAACCCCCCAGTGTTTCCGCTGTGAAAGCCTTCGACAATACATATCCCAATTTTGTTCGTTGATTTACAAACATAGAAACTTAGTTTAAAGGGCTGTGGCAATTATAATGACTGAAAGCACAGCCTGTGTAATGCTGAAGAACTGCTATGGTTTGTGTTCCCAATCCTCCATATTCATGAAGAGTTCCAGATGAGAAATCAAACAGTATGAGAAGAGAGAGAAGCCAGAATGTATTTAATTAAGAGAACTTGGAAAAGGAGATCTGAAGAAAGATAGAATGAAAATATTTTGAAAGCTCAGAAGGAAAGTGAATTGGTCACCAAACCCAATATTGTGCTAGTAGCAGGTGCCAGAATTGTATATTTATGTCCCACTCACCTTTTCTGGTGCTTTTCTGGAAACACAGAACATTGCTATGATAACAGGGCTCTTTCAAAAAGGCCATTAGTTCTTCAGAATAATAGAAGCAGTAAAACGCGACAGCCTACAGACATGGATGGATCTAAATGCAGGCGAAACATCAGGAGAAAATACTACTGGACCATGGCCATACAACCCGGAAAACCCACAACATCCTTGTGATTCTGGCTGTGAAAGCCTCCGACAATACAAGGAACAGAAAGTTGGTAGCGATGAGAAGAACCTTTTTTTGTGTGTGTAGCTCTGCCATCTTCTGCAGTAATCTAGTACCAGTGAAAGCAACAATTATGATTGGAACAGAATGTATTTTTTGGGATCTGGGTACAAGTTTATTTCTTGGCGGCTTTTGCAAGTTCTTTGTTTATGAACCACAGGTCTTTTATTTCTATTTGTTGCTTTGATTTTGTCTCAGCAGCGAACAGGTGGCAAACACTCAACAACCCCAGCAGACAATTACTATCTGGCTCGAAGAAGGACCCTCCAGGTTGTGATCAGTTCACTGCTGACAGAGGCTGGGTTTGAGAGTGCTGAAAAGGCTGCTGTAGAAACCATGACAGAGATGGTCCAGAGCTGTGAGTATCACCAAACATGTGTTCCTGGGTTAAAATAATTAAAAGCTGCCCATTTCCAGTATCAAATACATTCTCCTTAAAGTGAAGACAATACCAGACACAGACAGTTTTACTTTTTGTACTTGGAACTGACCACAAAGAGGCTCCTGCTACTTTTAAGACTTCATTGAAAGGAAGCAGTTTTGCAGGAGAAACTTCTGCTGTGATTTTGCAGCAGTCTGGAAGCCTGCCCTTCTGTGTGCAGAGCCCTTCATACTGTCACTGACAAGGGTTGGAAGCTGGGTACTGCTGCTGCATCATATCATGGGAAGCCTGGACCAGTCATTTTCTCAGTCAAGCACCACTTTCATTCACTTAAGAAATTTGTAAGCCTGTCTTTCTTCAAGTTGGGTATCTGCTTAATAATTAAAATTAAAACAAGGCAGTGCTTTTATTTGGATTTGCAATCGTTGAAGGGAGATTATAATAAGAACAAGGTACTCCCGGTAGGCATCCCTGGATAATAAACCAGATGCTGCATCAGTTGCTATTTTTCCAGTCATTTTTCAAGGACTGATTTTTGATATCTGGAATCCTTTCATCAGTAAATTGCTATCCTGTCTTAACAAAGGGGGACTGTTGTGATCTTGACACACCTGGTGGCTCACATAGAAGTGTAAGTCACTTGACAGTATGATGACCTTATTGTTTTTGAGTACGTGCTTACAAACACATATCTAAGTTGGGGATAGCACACTTCTGCTCATGTTCCTGTAAGTTTAATGGTGTCAAGTAGTATTGTCAGGGGCATCAAATACCTTGACTTTTATCACAGGACTGGGACTTGTTTGCATTAATAATAGTGTTATGATGACTGTAGACTTTAAATCTCAACACTTTTCTTTTCCAGATATTTCAGAAATAGGGAGGAGTGCTAAATCGTTCTGTGAGCATACTGCAAGGACTCAGCCAACCCTTTCAGATATTGTTGTCACCTTAGTAGAAATGGGTGAGTACCTGGGTGTGCTTTTCACTTACATGGCTCTATTGCATGTGATTGGTTTTGCAGAAGTGCTGAGGTGGAAAATGATTTTTGGACTGGTAATTTATTGCATGTGGCTGCTACTACTGAGGATGCCCAGTCAATTCTTTTTTATTTTCATATCTCTTCAGCTACACACTCCGATGGTCCTTGATCTTTTGGGTTAGAGACAGTGATTTGCTTACAGAAGGATTATGGAGTTTCCCTGTATTCCCCTGCTCCAGAAGCGATTTCTGACCCGTAGGAAGTTGATTCCCAGGGCTATGGGACCTGTGTGGTATAGTAACCATGCAAGTGATTGGGTTGCAGTGATATGGGGGAAGGGTGGGAAATGATTCCCTCTTTTCTCCACCCCAATGCAGCCTCCTTACCTGGGACCCCAGGAATAAGTTTTTCCAGCATTATATGTGGTTGCTGAAGGAGCAGAAAGCAAGTAATATCTGTAGCCATTAACACCTTCCACAGGCTGACTGTTGGATTGGTTGGAGACGAGGGTTGGAGTGGGTGGGTACCATGAAAGGATAGAGTGGTCCTACAGTCCTTTGGTCTCCTTCTCCCCGCTCCCCTGAGTACCGCCTACCTACTTGTCTTCCATAAGGAAAATTCGGCCTACTCACTCCTGGTCTTTTTTGATGTAGGTATGATAGCTAAATTCTGCCTTACTGTGGTTTTCGGCACACGACTCAGTGAGCATAGGCATCTGCTTCTTTGTCTGAATCTCTGCTTGAATTTGTGTGGAGTCAGGAAAAACAAATATTTGTTGAATTAGCAAGTTTTGCAGTAAAGCCAATGAGCCTGGTTTTCAGATGTGGATGAATTACAATAGTGACCCTGGAGCAGCCTTCTAGAACTCTCTTTTTCCTTTGTTTTAGGATTTAATGTGGAAACTCTCCCTGCTTATGCCAAACGGTCCCAACGGATGGTGATCACTGCACGTATGTGAACTTTTGTCTAATGAGTGGGAGGCTGCTGAATCTTAGGCAGCAGTTCTAAGCATGCTTATTTGTGAAAAAGATCAGTAACACTTCATTGCAAATAAACACATGGAGTGATGGGATGTGCCTGTGTAGGGATTTGGGACCAAAGCATAAAATAATTTCTGCACATCCAGCAGAATAAAGTGGTAGAATATTGAGGAGGTAGAATGGACTATACATTGAGAGTGTGTTATGTTATGCTTTTTATATGCCATTAAAGGTATTGGAATGTAGAATGGACTATACCACTTGAGATTGCAGGTGGTAAATGGTATTTTTGAATGCTCCTCTGCGTGAAGAACTCTATGCCAATATAAAACAAATGGAACAAGCCAAAGAGTAGGTGATACCTTTAAGGATGGAACTGTACAGTATGTTGGATATAGGACTGCATCAGAAAAGCATTTCCCTGTCAAGTTCACTCCCCCTTTCCTATAAAGAAATAGTTACCACCTTGGGTCACAGTGTTGCCTGATTTTGTATTTCCCTGACTCTGCTCCCCACTATTGCTGTCTGATGGTGAGGAAAGGAAATGCACAACATAGTGATGCCTTGACTTAGATGTGGCGATCTTAGGCATTATAGGGTAGAGAATGAAAGTATGAGATACTGTTTAGGCAGCAGTCCATGTAATATGTACAGTTATCTGAATGTTGCAATATTGGTCATATTAAATTCTATTTAAAAGAATTTTAAAGATTTTTTTAAAGAATTAAAGCCTTTTTTGCACCATTTTGCCTGCAGGGAACTGTTTTTACTATGTTGTTGCCTAACAGGTTCATCATCTCAGTTGTATAAAGCGCCCCTGTTCCATTGGTTTGTTTCAGTTGATTGCCTCAGTGTTTTGCTGGGTTGATAGCAATGTGGCAAGAATTTCTGTTTCCACTTTTAGCACCAGTAACTAATCAGCCTGTGACGCCAAAAGCACTGACAGCTGGACAAAACAAACCTCACCCATCTCACATCCCATGCCATTTCCCAGAATTCCCAGATCCTCACACTTACATCAAGACGCCGGTAAGTTGGCCTGACTACCAAAAAACTGATTATTTGATGTCAACTTTTGCATCAATTGCAGCAGAAATTGGTTCCCCGATAGAATTTTTAATGGAAGGTTATATATTGAGTTGTTTACGATGTATCCAACCACAGGCAGTCCCCATTGTATTAGCAGCTCAATGTGGTGTTACTTTAACTTTTCATCAGTGGCTTGTAGGAGAGGTTTTGGTTGCCTATCCAGTGGATGTAAATCATTCCTTGGGCCTGATGGTATTCACCTGTGAGTGCTCTAAGTAGTTTCTAGACCTCTTGGAGGATTGGAGATGTGTCACAATATTGGAAGAGGGTGAATGTTATCCCAGTCTTCAAAAAAGGGAGGAGAGGTGGCCCAGGAAACTACAGACCAGCCAGTCTGAACTCTGTCCCAGGGAAGACACTGGAGCAGATTTTGAAGAGGTCATTTTGTGATCATTTGAAGGACAACTTGGTGTTCCAGGGAAGCCAGCATGGATTTGTCCCTAACGAATCCTGCCAGGCCAACTTCATTTCCTTTGAACTGACTGGATTGTGGAAAAGCTGGCGTTGTTTATCTGGATTTCAGAAAAGCTTTTGACAGGATTCTCCATGATGTTCTGATGTGTAAACTAGAGGACTGTGGAATAGACTCCAGGATAGCTAGGCAGATAGGGAACTGGTAAGAGAAAACCATGCTCAAAGCGTAGTTAAGCATTTCATCCGAATGGAGGGTGGGGGGGGGGGTGACCATTGGGGTGCCAAAAAGCTTAGTTCTGGGCTTGATACTTTTCAATATTTTTATAAATTATTTGGATGAGAGGGGGGAGGGACTAATTAAATTTGTAGAATAGACCAAATTGACATGATTGCTCTCTTTAAGCAGTCGTCACTTAGAGGGGACAGGGTGCTGTTCCTGTTGGCAACAAAAGATTGGGTTTAATTTACAAGGAGAAAGTACCTTCTGGAGATAAAAAAAAATTGTTTTACAGTAACAGTCGTTCAATAGTGGAATCTGCTTCCTAGGGAGCTGGTGAGCTCCCCCTCACTGGCAATCTTCAAGCAGTGTTTGGAGAAACACTTGTTAGAGATTCTTAGGGATCTTGCATTGAGCAAGGGGTTGAACTAGATTGCCTATATGGCCACTTCCAACTCTATGATTCTGTGATGCTGCCTGTAACGGACTTGACCCACCCTGAAGGGCTGGTGTGAAACAGGCCTGCTTAAAGAGGCCTGGGTGACAGTAAAAGTGAGGCAGCAGGCATTAATTTAAATAAAAGCAAGGTGATTGGTCGATGGAAGGCACTGTTGCCCCTGGCCAATGTAAGGGGGCGCTAAAACGCTGCTAGATAAACAGAAAGACAGAGAGAGCCTGTCAGACAGTTCTTTGTTGGGAGTTCTGGAGAGAACAGCTCGTGTTCAGTTGAGAGCAGAGTCTGTGGAGTGAAGTCTCCCCGCTCTGGTGTAAAGGAATTCTGGTCCAGCTCAGATAGCTGGCAGGATTCTAGTGACTCTCCTCCTCAAGCGAAGGAAGCTTGTGAGAAGAAGGAAGGCACTGGCTTTTTGGTGCAGAGTGAAGCGCCGGCCAGAGGCTTGTCAGTAGACACTGACCAGACCTAGGTGTCTGTCCTGCCCCTGTACAACACCAGTCTGGGAAAAGCCTGTTCCAGAGGCCAGTTTGGGATTAATGTGAGAGAGGGAGACTTTGTATGCCAGAATCTTACAGGGCATAGACTGTGTGTGTATGTGTATTCAGTGGGTTGTGGATCTGAAAGGACTAGTGTCTGTCTGTGAAGAAATTTAGTAGATCTAAAGTATAAGTTTTCCTGGAGAGACACCTGTGTGTGTGTGTGTGTGTGTGTGTGTGTGTGTGTGTGTGTGTGTGTGTGTGAAACCTAAGTAACATCTGAAGCTCTGTAATTTTTAAGTGAAAAGAACCTCTCTGAAGCCATCAAGCGTTAGTACCTCTCTGAGCCAGTTTAAGAAGCCTTTCTTTTGTTTTCAAAATAAATTTCATTTGTTGTGTTCAAGTTACCCTCGTGCCAGCCTGCGTTTGTGTGTGAGAGATTGAGGAGTGTCTGTTTGTGCGGCTAGAATCCCAACCAATTTGAGTTCCCTCCATCTTTGTACATGGGACTCTGAAGGACATTCCCCTCAGACCAAGAGTGAATGTGAGGTGGGATCCTTTATATATTTGGCAGCCAGCAGCAGTTTTTGGGATTCCTAGTTCCTTCTCTTTAATGGTGGCAGCAGAGGAAAAAAAGAAGATCCCTGAACACTAGCCTGGGATATTTTGGGTGGCAAAGGAAACCCCACTGGTCAGTTTAAGGGAACCTTAATTGTAGGCCACCCGTCCCGTTACAATTGGTGGCTAGTGGTGGGATAATATCTCTCCCTCGCCTTGAATGTAAGGGACCCCGTTACACTGTCCATACCAAGGTCTGGCTGACTGACCCCCAGTGAGTTCAGGAGTGTGCATTGTCATCATTGCCTCCTTCTATCTTCTGCCTTTCAGACTTACCGAGAACCTGTCCTGGATTACCAGATCCTACGAGAAAAGGCTGCCTCCCAGAGACGAGATGTTGAAAGAGCTTTAACTCGCTTTATGGCAAAGACAGGAGAGACACAGAGTCTTTTCAAGGATGATGTCAGCACCTTCCCTTGTAAGTTAATCTAAATGACAGTCAAATAAGTGGCAGAGCACATTGTATTTTTAAGTAGAATGCTGTGTGATTATATCAAGGTCTTGTATTGACAGGCCATTTGGAAGAATCACTTAAACAGTCGTACAATGCATCTCAATGGTCCATCAAAGCGGCATCCGACTATTCCAATAATATAGTCAGTGGAAGATATTCAACATTCACTTTTCAGTAGTTAATTATATGTGAGTAAAGTGCCCTCAAGTCACAGCTGACGTATAGCTACCCAGTAGTTTTTTCAAGGGAAAAGACTAATAGAGGTGGTTTGCCATTGCTATCCACTGCAGAGCAATCGTGGTATTCCTTGGTTCTTTCCTATCCAAGTTCTAGCTGGGACCAACCCTGCTTAGCCTCTGTGATCTGATGAGATTGGGCTAGCCTGAGCCGCACAGATCAGGGCATTAGTAAATTATTTGTATCTTTTTACTTCCAGATATCAATAACATTTGAGGGAAGGATAAGCTAGGAGATAGATTAGCCTGATTAGACTGCATCACCCCATACGTCCCTGTACGGCCTCTTCGTTCAGCGGAGGCCAACTTACTGGTGGTCCCTGGCCCCTCGATGATACGGCTGGCCTCCACGCGGGCCAGGGCCTTTACAGCTCTGGCCCCAGCCTGGTGGAACGCTCTTCCACCAGCTGTCCGGGTCCTGCGGGACCTTACTGAATTCCGCAGGGCCTGTAAGACAGAGCTGTTCCGCCGGGCCTTTGGAGGAACCAGCCGTTGATGGTGCCCCCCCCCCACCCCCCCGGCCTCTTACATCTGTGCCTTTTGCCATCTTGGGATTTGGCGTTCCTCCCTCCTGAAAGAGGATCTAAAAAATGGAGCTGTCGGACACCATTTTGTTCATGGCAACCAGTTATTATGTTTAGCTTTCATTTTTACCACTGCTTTTAATGGTTTTAGCTGTTTTATTTTATATATGATGGTTTACTGTACACCGCCCAGACCCCTTTGGGTATAAAAGTTGAATGAATGAATGAATGAATGAATGAATGAATGAATAAATAAATAAATAAATAATAAAGTGCATATTGAAACATGGTAGCATAATGGTGAAGATCTTCTGCTACAAGGCAGGAGTTCTTTTTCATACCTCTGCATCTGACAGGATACATTCTCCTTTCCCGTCTCCAGTGATAGCTGCCAGGCCTTTTGCAATACCCTATTTGACAGCTCTGCTTCCCTCTGAATTGGAAATGCAGCAGATGGAGGAGACGGATTCATCTGAACAAGATGATCAGACGGACACCGAAAACCTCCCCATTCATGTGAGCATGGTAGAACCTTAGAGACAAAGTTCAATTCAGTGTGCCATTATTTCTTGATTCCTGAGAATTCTATATTAAACAGTTCTCTGAAGTTAAAGAGTTGCAGCTGGGATGTGCAAAACAAATAAATTTCATTTGTATAATCTTCCAAAATAAGTCTGGAGACTTCTGGCAGGCAAGTGGCTTCTCACCATAAGGGAAAAAAATGTAACCCCTCTTTGGGTGATTTTTTTGGTTATCCTTTTTCAAAAGAGTGTAAAACTGTTTGGGGGGGGGGGGGTAGGTGTTGGAGGTGACCGGGAAATAGATATCTGTGCTAACAACTGGGCCAGTGTTCCCTTGTCTTGTCCTAGTTGTCCACAGCTTCCAGTTAGGGCAGAATGTAAGTGGAGGTGCTCATCCAAATATGCAACCTCAACCACATTCTGCTGTAACTGATCCTGTGTTACCACACATGATTGGAACTGACAAAGCTTTGGTGGGCAATAAAATGTGTGTGTAAAAAGACAGGAAGTGTTGAACCGTTTGCCAAACTAGCAGAAACATTTCCTCTTTCAGAGTGAGGGCAAAGGGGAGGGTTTTGTTTTTTTCCTGTAATATTGCCAGGCATTCACATATGACTGATGATGTTCTATGACTTTATCACAATCTGTATGGGATCTCTGGGCCCACAGTGAAGAAGACCTTTGAAGTAACATTAAATTTGTACCAAAACAATCTTAAATCAGGGAAAAAGTGGATGTTAAACAGGTATGGGGGAAATGTACAAAAGAGTGGAGAGTATGCTTCCTCTCTGCACATCCTTCCCCTTTCTGGTTTGTTCCTTTTGGTGATAATTTTTGCATTAAAAACTCAGTGCAGCAGTACTTTGCTTCCAGTTGTAGACCAGGAAGTTTTTTCTGTTACCCAGCAGGGGACACCCCATACCCTGTGATGCCCAAATGTTAATTACTGCCTTGCAGATCCTAAGCATACTCTGTTTTATTTCTTGTGTATGGGTATTCTTCAGCTTTGAATGTGACCTTGTTTGCATCTTACCTTATTTTTCAGGAAGACTCAGGAGCTGAGAAGGAGAATGCATCAGTACTACAGCACAACACATCCATGACGGGCAGCCGAAATGGAGAGGAAAACATGATAGACAATCCCTACCTCCGCCCTGTGAAGAAACCCAAGATCCGCAGGAAGAAGTGAACTGGGGATGGGATGGACTAAATTAGAGACTGCCTTGGGCCCTTTAGTGGACTCGGTGCCGTTGAGATGTGGCACTGGAAAGGCAGAAATGTACTGCTGCTTGAGGGTCAAATGACAAGGCAGTCTCCTCCACTGGAACTTTCTCCTTAGTGGTTTATTATAACTTAAGCTAAAGACTAAAACCCTGACTTGAAAGCACCATGTAAACTGACATGTAGTTATGTTGTCTGCATGCTGCCATTTGTGGTAACTGCAGCCATCTTTCAGTCCTTCAGATGAGCTTTCTTTTTGAGGGTTGCAGACAGATCTGCAGACAGTGCAGAATGCCTTCTCTGTTTCACCAGCAATGACAGGAGATTTGTCCCTTTTTTTCAAGCCGTTTACCTTTTGTTTATGTTGTGGTAGCTGGGGTTCCGGCTGTGCCTCTATGCTAAATGTGATGGCTTTGGATGAAAGATAGTCTGGTAACTTGGCTAGATACCAATAGTTGTGCCTTAGTGAAAATTGAGGCTGTATAATTCTGTGTTTTCTCAAGGACTGGAGTCACTTGGGGCTACAGTGTTCATTTGAGCTGATGTGAGAGTTGCAAGAGGAGATACAGCGATAGCTTGATTAAAAGAAAAACCTGCCACCAGATCTGCCAAATGACCATGCAACTTCTACAAAATGTCCACTTAAAATGCAGTTCTGTTTTAGTAGATTGGCTATGGCTGGTGATCCCTCAGCTGGCTGAGAATTGCTTGCGAGGTTTTAAATCTTGTGTCTGCACTTTATGACTCAAGAGTCTTAAATTTCATCTCTCTGATGCGCTACAGTGCTACCATTTTGCAGTATTTTCGCTTGCCTCTTGCAGAAGTTCTGTTCTTGATTGAGAATATGAAGGAAAGGGGAAAAAAACTGACCAGGTAAAACTTCAAAGTTTCCAGTTGCCTTTCTGAACAAAATTTTAGATGTAATGAAACTAGAGGGGAATAAGAATAGAGAGGCTGCTAGAAGAACACATCCTGCTTTGGCTATTGTCTGCTTATCCTTTAAGCCAACTTTAGCGATTCAGAGAAGAAGGTGTGGGGCTGGTGCACTGGTTTCTCTCCAAAGATTTGAAACCCTGGTTTAGAGGTGGTCCTACTCTGGGGTAATTTAAAGTATTGGCGGAACTTAACATGTGTGGTATGAAAAGGATGCCTTGTGCTAGCAGACTTGCTGTGAAACTGCTTTTCATTATGGTGGGGCTCAGGTTCTCCTATTGTTACACATTGCGAACCCTGACCTTTCCTTTCTGCTCTTCCCTCCTCCAGACCACCTCTAAGAGTAAATACACTGCACTGTGGTTGAAAATAAGGGTCAAGTTATACTATACTATACTACTTTTCATCTTCGCAGTTTACATTTTTACCAAATACACTCATAAAGACTGCAGCCTAAAACAAGAGCACTGAGGTGGGAGGGGAAGCCCCCTTTCTCTGGTGCTAATTGCTGTTTCCCTGGGAGGGAAGAGAGAGAGGAGCAATTTGGGGTGGTTCTCAGGAGATAAACCTCTGTAGGAAATAATGTTAAAAGCTCCCTCCTCGGCTTTTTTGCTTGTTTTCAGCATGCATACCTGGAACTTACAAAACAAAAACATCCTGTGGTGGGTGGTTTTCACAGTTACCCATAATGTACAATTTAGTTTGAAGTTAGGATTTCAGCCTGTATTTGGAGGTGGCTCTTATTTCTCTGGCTTCTCCTACCTTGCTGTATTTGTAAAATATATTCCTTCTGATCAGCCAACTGTTTGACCTAGCATAAAAATTACAGAGTTGCAGTCCTTTAGCTCTTTGAGCTGGTGGTGCATTGTTTTGTTTCCCACATGTGATCAGCCCCAGGCACAACTTAGTGATAGCGACTAGCACTGGAGCATTGCCAAGAAGCTGCCAGACCAGAATACTCAAGTGGGTTTTAGGTTGGTACCCCCTTTCTATAGGAGAGATCCAAAGTGTGAAAGAGCTAGCACAATATTACTTTGGCCTTAGATCATAGGAAAGGCCTGCATGGGGAAACTCCTTGGATCTGCTGTTTGCAAAGTGTTAGTTCCTGTTCAGTATTAATCCTGTTTATCCACAGCAGTACTGAGAAAAGGATTACATATTAATTGCATGTAGGTCCACGAAAACAGAGTGGTTCTGTGGTTGTGTCAGTTTTGCAGTGAGTCTTTGTGGTCCATTCACCCACTTGTGCGTACAAGTGTGCTGTACGTTTTGTGTTCTATTGCGGTTTGGTTATAGCACCCCCATAATGCAAGTGCTCATTGTTGATGGATGGTCTGCACAGCTATCTCTGTTGCTCACAGCCTATGAGAAAGGTCTGTGTAGCTGCAATACTCCTTGAAAACACAGTCCATTAGACTTATTCTGTGGATTTCCCTTTGTTAGTTATTTGCTCTCCAGCTCATCATACTGCATCATCTGACATATTAGAGAATCTTGGATGTGCAGAATGCTCCAGGTAGGCTGTTCATTGGTTTTGCTTAAGGGCTGACTTTTTTCCTGTTAGTAACAATGCTTCTGAAGCATTTTGTAACTTTAAGCTGATTTTTATTTTCTTTTGCTACTTCCCCTACTTTATAATATTATGTTGGTGGAAGAAGCAGCATGATTGGATTGATGTCTAATACCCTTTGTGCCTAGTTTGAGGGTCTAGACAGGATTCAATGATCCCGCCAAGCCATCCTTTCTTCATATTATTCTTGAAGCTGGTGATGCTCACTTTTCTATTGAATCAGCTGTGACAGGAATGCTTTTCATTATCATAAAAATCCTCTCATAGGGAAAACTTGAAAGACTCACTGTAAACAATGATCTGTGGCCAAAAGTTTCTAAACATGCCATTGTTAATCATACAAATGTACTTGTGTAGAAACAATGTGAATATAGAAAATTGTATATATTTATACATTTATATATATATTGGTCACAGGCTAGACTTTTTAACAATTTTAAAAGTGGTGGCTTGGTACAACAAGCAAGGTACAGTGAAAACAGTTTATTTTTTTTCAGTTCATAATAAAACTGTACCTGCATACTCCAGATGGAAGCCCTTTCTGTTTGTTTTGTATAAATTTAAACAGGTGTATAAATAGATTCCAATTAGGAAAATCCTTTATCAGGCCTCCATTGCAGTTTTTATTAATTAGGGGAACAAAGCCATAGTGTGGAGCGAGGAGTGTTCTCTCTCCCTGCTCCATGGCGTTCTTCACCAGGGGGGCTCCACCAGGAAGGCTAAGGTCATGCCCTGATCATGCAGGCAGGGCTTATGCAAATTTGTTGCAGGGCCACCTCGGGAATTGGGGGCCTGACCTCTCCAGTCTGGTAGCCCAGCCAACACAGTCAGGAACTTCATGGACTCAAAAAAAATAAAAACATCAGCGGAACTAAGGGCAAAAGAGAGTGTCGAGGTGGTGGATTCTTGGTTCCTCTCTCTTTACTCATGGACGAGTATAAGAAGAAAGGCTCCAGGGCAGCCAAGAGACAGGGTAGGGATAAGCCCTCCCTAATGGAGACTCCCTCAGTGGCAAAGGGATTGACTGTGGCTATGTGCAATGGCGTGGAGACTGCACACCCAGCTGAGGCAGAAAAGGAGGTTGGACTGAAGAGGTTGACTTCACAGACACGGAGAGCGGACTTGCTCTCCCATTTTGTTGGGGCTGAACACAGGTGAGCCGCAAGCAGTGGTGCTTTGGTGGGCCCTTAATGTTTGGACTCCATCACAAATGGAGGTAGAATATTCAGCACCCCCAGCCAAGTTCACCATATTGGGGCCAATACAACCAGGCGGCAGGAAGCTCAAACTCGGTAGGCCTACCATGTTGTCCCACGCCTCACCTACCACAGGACTCAAGACTGGCCTGAGACACTTTTATCCACATTGGCCGCATGGTTACATGCGGGGGGGGGGGGGTACCAGCATGGAGTGGGGGTTGGTGGTCAAATTGGTACTCCCATCCCTGCAGCCAGTTCAGAATCATGGAGGGGGTTTAGTCAGTGGCTGGAGCCTTCCCCCATCCCCATGGACTCGGATGATGACTCCTCTGCAAGAGAGGACCGGAGGTGCTATCGCCCCAGGAAGGCCAAGGGAATATTGCAACACTGGTGGGTTGGAGGAGGGCAGCAAGGAGGAGGGCAGCTATTCAGGGGAATTGGGAGGCAATTCAACAGAGCCAAGAGACAGCTCTCAAGTTCCCTGAGAGAAAGTGAAGGGGACAATGCATCCTCTATCACCATGGTGGCGAACCTATGACACTCCAGATGTTCATGGACTACAATTCCCATCATCCCCTGCCAGCATGACCAATTGACCATGCTGGCATGGGTTGATGGGAATTGTAGTCCATGAACATCTGGAGTGCCATAGGTTCGCCACCACTTCTCTATTAGATCCAATGTAACTGATAGGGAGAAGGGCAAACATTTTGGCAAGGAATAAAAACTAATGGAGGAAGCAGCTTGCCTCCTCCAGGCTGAGCATTTTCAGAGGCTGCTAGGCAAAGTAAACACTATTCCCACTAACCAGACAGAGGAGGGGGACCCCTCCTCCTCAACTTCATTGACTGGTTCTGCTAAATGTTACAATAGCAAAGTTTTCAAACAACCAAAAAAGCATGTTTTGTACTGGTCCTTTCCAGAAGTGTTTGAAAAGGCTCTGAGAAAAGAGTGAAATAACTCAGGTCCCTCTGCCTGTCTAGGATCCACGGCAAGGAAATTTTACAATCAACCAGCAGAGATAATGGAGGCACTGAAGATCCTCTAGTGGATGCCCCAGTCATTGCCATGCATACTGGGGCAATACTATTCAGGGATGGGGAACATGTATTACAGGTCCGCATGGATGGAAAAAATGAATCTGCCCTCAAAAGAGTGCACAAAGCATCCACCATGTTGTCCAACTTTGCCCAAGCCATTCTACTATAGGTGGGAGAGATTCTCCAGGAGAGAGACATGGATCTGGTCGTATGGTGGCGCACTGCCAAGACCCAGAGGGCAACAGAGTTTACCGTGGATGCATCCCAGGATGCAATGCAGTTCTCGGCAAGAACACAAATGGACATGTAGTTAGGGGGAACCAATGGCTAAACAACTGGAAGGTGGAAACAGTGACCAAAGCCAATCTGTCCACTGGAAGTTTCTTGGGTGGGCTGATTTTTGAGGAGGTGGCCTTGAGCAAGGTACTAGTGGAGACTAGGGGAAAAAGAAGGCCATGCCTTCAGCTTCGGGCTTCACACCAAGGGACAGTGGCACCAAGAATAAGGGATTTTCGTTCCTTTTGTAACTTCTGGTCCCCATCTTTGGGCAGAGATGTCAGGGGCTTCTGACGCAGCAGAACCCATAGCGACAAGTTCAAGAATCAACCACGTTAATTTTCCCAAAACAGGAAAGACAAGCCCCAGGCTGGCAAGGGCCTCTTAGCTTGACTGCAGGGTTGGGGGTCGGCTGATGGATTTTTCCCACATGCAGAAGAACATGTGGGTTCTGGAGATAGTCTAGCATGGCTACAAAATAGACTTCATCTCCAGACATCCTCACTGTTTCCAGACATCATCGCTACCAAAGGATCAGACATTGTGTGGGCAGCCTTGGATTCAGCAGCTGATCAAATGATTCCCTAGCACCAGAATACACAGGTCCCTTAAAGGCTGAAAGCAGAAGAAAAATATGGCAGCCAGGTTACCATTTTTCTTCTTCCGAGAAGACTAAACATTGATATCAGCCCCTTAGCCCCTTAAATCATACACCTTATGCACTTCTGCCTAGCTTTTTATTTTATGAAATCATACACATTTTTGAAATACAGAAACAATCAGCAATCCAACATTTGATCAGTTACTGAATCCAAGGCTACTATTTTCTCATAAATGAGATAAGACCTGAATAAAAAAGCAGAGAGTTGAAGTTGCTGTAGAAAATCTAGAAATCAATAGCACCTTAGTTAACGGGTTGCATACTGTCACCTTCTTCCAAGTACACACTGCAAATTCTCCTGCTCATATAAAAAACTATTTTTTTTACAGTTTTAGTAAACAGTTTTAGTAAACTATACCTTACACATCACATTTTTGTCACATCCATTTCAATGTGGATTTGACTCTCACCTCTTCCAGTCCAGATGACCCCTTGAACAAACTCTTTCCTGTCCCTGAAGGCACCTCAGAAGACATCCACAGTAAATAAGACACTGTGCTGTTCCCTGTCATGTGGCCAAACGTATAAGGCAGAACATCTTACAGAGCCCAAAGAGATCAGAACCATGTGCATGTCAGGACTCCATTTTATTCTCACAACAACATTCTGAGGAAAGTTCAGTTGAGAGTGACTGGCCAAAATTCATTCATTGCATTTACTGGGGCTTTCAACCTAAGCATTTCCAGTCTTAGTCTAACCGCAATATCAACACCAGTTCTCCACAAAATAGGTGATGAGGTACCAGACCTCAAAAGTCAGTTCATGCTGTTCCCACAAACTAAGAAGCAAAGAAGAAAACAAACCTAGCTAAAATATATATTTTTATATCTTGCAATTGTTTATTGTCTTTTGGGGGGATGGGGGGAAGGGACATCCTTTCTGTGTTGGTCATATTGAGATTGGAGAAGGAGTGAGGGCAAGCTCTGTCCAAGCAGGGTCAGTGACTCATGCCAAAGCAAGCTATGACTGCTGCTTCTCTTGCCAAGGCCAGCTCTCTTGGCAGTTAGTCTCTTGGGCTTCCAAACAGCTCTCTTCAGAATTGGCAGATTTAGAGCAAGGATGGCATGAACAGCCTTGACTGACTTTCACTGATTAGTAGGGGTAATTTAGAAACCACATATCAGTCTCTGAAGGGCACAGTTACTGTTTAGACATCTTGCAGAGTTTTTACTTGTCAGGACCAGGAGCCATGGTAGCTAATCACTCATTTAACTTGCCTCAGTCAATACTCTGTTGATGACTCTGCTGCTTATCGATATGGGTGCAAGGCTAGTTCAGTGGATGGAAGCCAAGGAGACAAGGCTTTTTATGAGTAGATGATTGATTAGACTTATGTAACAGTTATGGCTAAATACATATAACATTACTCTAAATTGGAAATGTATGTGTGAAGAGGGCTCAGCCTCTTATCATTTAAACATTTTAAAACATTTTAAAAATTTGGACTGTAACATGAATTATGTTACCAGTCACTTCTGTCCCATGAGCATTTTTAATCTTCACAGTTAGAGAACACGCATAACCAGAAGATTTCCTTCAGCTGTCCACTGCTACATGATTACCTTTCACTCAGTTTCAGGTGTCAGGGTGTTTGTTATGCATATGCATAAAGGCATTGTAAATATGTACTGACACTTACTTGTTACTTAACATTCTTTGGGCTGTTCAACAGTGGAATTCACTGCCTAGGAGTGTGGTAAAGTTTCCTCCTTTGGAGGTTTTTAAACAGGCTGGATGGCCATCTGTCAGGAGTGTTTTGATTGTATATTTCTGCATGGTAGGGGGCTGGACTTGATGACCCTTGTGGTTTCTTCCAGCTCTGTGATTCTATGGCTGAAGCTTCACACTGGAAATAAATTCAAAGTGAAATTGCTGGCTCAGATTTATTCCTTGATGCAATGAAAAAATATTGTGGTAAATAATCATATCTGTTATTGGCATAAGGGTCCAAATTCTTTCCTCACCCTCAGCCTTGACTCCTTGACCGTTCTGACCACCTGATCATGCTGTCTATTAAAAGAAGATATAAACAATAATTTGAGAAATTAAAAGTAATAAACTTTTGTAAAATATGGGATGAGTTTTATGTCCTTAAGGGGATATCTCTTGAAATTCCAGGTTCAATCAGGTGATAAAACTTCAATTCACAGCATTATTTCATAAAACTGCCCCCATTATAACCCTTCAGTAGCCTACTACTGGGAGATTTTGTCCTTCAGAAGAGATCTGAGCAGTTGTTGTCCTTGAGTAAATAAGATTTTAAATTTGTGTCACATGTTTTAATTGCATTTGAACAATACGGTAGTCTATCTCATTCTCCTCAGGTGCCTGTGTCCCACACTGATAAGAGAGAGTTCCCCCTCTATATAAAATGGCACTTGAACTGCGAGCTTTGTAGTCACAACTGGAAGAAAAGATGGGGAAGGGTCTGCTGTGGTTTGGTGAGTGTGTCTTTCAATTTTCACATCTCTGTATCTAATTGTCAGGTTGAAGGCCATACCAGGGATGTACAAAAATCATTTCACAGGTCTCTTTTGAAAATGGGAAGTAATGTTCAAAGGGGCATCAGATTCCCTGGAAGTGTTCCAAACAGTGCTACACGAGTTTTCAGTTATGAAGATTTCCAGGACAAAATAAGGCAAAGACATTCTGACACTTGTCACCTACTTACTTAGCGCCCCCCCCCCCCCGCCACCGCCATCAACTGCTTGTTTACAATGGGTTCTTAACCTGCAACTTTAGTATTATTTAAAACAACTAAAAAAAACCCAATACAGATGTGGCTTCTTTATGAAGTTATCCCAGCCAAATCAGGAATCAGGCAGCATGATGGTATCATATACCCATGAAGCCAATCAGATTTGACTACATGATGACACTATTAAATTAAATCAGAGTGAAAAAAGGAATTGTTGCTCTCATTCTGAATATGCTTTATGAGATGCTACATAAGAATCAGTTTTGGCTTTCTGATGGCATCCAAAAACAAAATCAGAATATGGGCGATTCTTCCTGCCATCTTACTGAAAGGATGAGCATCTATTCTGCATTTTGCATCTTGCAAAGAATCTTGGAAGTAAGGAGAAGTACATTTTTGCAGGCTGAAATGGGTTCCAGTTTTTAGATCAGCCCTCCACTGAATACTGACAAGAATATGTTGGCTGTTTCTAACACATTCAACTTTCTCTTGCAGGTCTGGCTGTTCTGCTGCAACTGCAGCTTGGTGAGCATCTTTTTAAATATAAGTGACTGATGGCATCAAAACAAGATAGTTTTAGTGAAACAGCATGTTTAAAATAGATTATTTTTTAATTTTGCTTTCTCTTTGTATCATCTCCAAGTTTTCTTAATGACATTCATGGGAAGAAAAAAAGCAGACTTTTTTCATTACAGTATTATGCAATACAGAAGAGTCCTTACAAATGTTGAAAGGAAATGAGCAATGCATCAGCCCCTTTTATCTACTTCTGTTTCTTATTTGCATTCTGGGACAGTGTATTAATTGTTATTTTTACTTTCATAATATGAAGTGCAATGAATATGGAGTCAGGTAGCATTTTCATGGAGAGTAAAGCTTGGACTGAACTGGTGCCATTCTTTCCTTAGGGTTCTTGGTAGTTTACAATGATACTTAAAACTTTATTTGGTTTAAAACCAAAAGAAAAATAAGAAACCGCAAATCTCTCCCCACTTAAAGGTGCCTGCTGATTTAGACTCCCTCAAAAGCCCTGACAAAAAGACAAAGCATCCAGAGGTCTCCAAATAGGGGTCTTCCTCACTTCTTCAGGGATCCCCTTCTACAAAACAGAAGCCATAATGGAAAAAAAAATGGACTCTGATCGATGACAGCCAGGCCACCCAAAGTGATGGGATAGCCAGCAGATGGCTACTTGTTGACAGTAGTTGGCACACAGGGACTTACAGAAGAAGACAGTCCTTCAAATATGTAAGACCCAGATTATGGTGGGCTTAAAAGGTCATAATCAGCATCTTGAATGGAAGTCAGAAACAGACTAGCTACAATGTGGCTGTTTTAAAATGGGCAATGTATGTTCCCAGCAACTAGCCCCTAACAATAATTGGGCTGCCACATTCTGGACCAATTGTACTTGCCTTCAAGGGCAACCCCACACAAAGCACATCGCAGTTATCTAGCCATGAGGTCACAGAAGTGTGAATTAGCATGGCCAGATTGGCTGAGTCTAAGTAATGAGGGGGTAGCAGCAAAAGGTGCTCCTAGTCAACATGCCAAATTGATTTTCAAACAGCAAGACAGAGTGATGGCCACTAACCTGGATGGCTTTAAAAAGGGCTTGGACAGATTTATGGAGGAGAAGTCGATCTATGGCTACCAGTCTTGATCTGCCTTGATCTCAGATTGCAAATGCCTTAGCAGACCAGGTGCTCAAGAGCAGCAGCAGCAGAAGGCCATTGCTTTCGCATCCTGCATGTGAGCTCCCAAAGGCACCTGGTGGGCCACTGCGAGTAGCAGAGTGCTGGACTAGATGGACTCTGGTCTGATCCAGCAGGCCAGTTCTTATGTTCTTATGTCCATGGGCATTCCCAAGTTCCTAACCTGCCAACATCAATCCATCTAGTCCCCCTAGAATGCCAGCTTTCCCAACCAGCATTACCTGTGTCAAGTCAGCTTGTCTCAAGTCAGCCTCAGTTTGTTCTGCTATAGCCACCTGACCACAGCCACTTGGCAAATTCAGATGAGCATGGATATTTATTGCAGTGCAAGCTGCAAGAGGTTATTGGCTATCTACTGTTAGGGAAAAGACCTGCTACATGATTCTTTGTGAGACAACTTTTAGCAGATGGTCTCTTATTTAACTAGGTACACTCATAGCTCAAAATTATATATTTATGAGGTAATTTCAGAAAAGCTTCCTTTAGGTTTGCCTTTAGCTTGCTAAACTTTTTGGCGAATGCTGTGGTTGATGATGATATTTGTGGCCATGAGGGAATAAACTAAACAGTCAGTGAAAGCACATTGCTCAGATTCTACTCTGCCCTATCACTAGTTCGCAGGATTTGCTTGACTCATCTTTTTGAGTTGCACAGGGATGATGGATGCTATTTGGGTTAGTCATGTCTATTTCATAGCATGTACACTGGAGTATGAAGAATAAAAGCAGGTCAGACATATGGTTCATTGAGGAAACAGTGATAGCCAGTTTAGACAATGTGGAGCCCTTGTATGTGTTTCTGTTTAGCTTGTGTAACTATTTAAAATTCCCTGCTGTGAAATGCTTTGACTACTTTTTTTGTAAGTGTCCATTTCATTGTTGAACAGGCAACAAAAAGAGACCCAGTTTATTTACTGAGTAAAATGCATTAGAATTTCCATTGCATTTGGTGGTTAACAGGATGGTTTTTCTAATATAATTCAAGTGATCTGACAGGAATATTTTTTTAAAAAGAGAACTATCATTCATGGGTTTTTCCCTCCTCTTGCCAGGTTCTGCCTACAAACTGGTTTGCTATTTCACTAATTGGTCTCAATATAGGCCAGAACCAGCCAAGTACTTTCCAAACAATGTAGATCCAAATCTTTGCACTCATTTGATTTATGCTTTTGCCACTATGAATCAACATAAGATTGCACCATATGAATGGAATGATGAAGACAGGCTCTTCCCAGAGTTTCAAGCACTTAAGAAAAGGTTAGTAATATATTATATGTTTGAATGTTTTCAGTGCAGATGTATGTTTACATGTGCATTTCTTGTAGTATGGAGGTCTTTTTAAAATAATCATTCACTGTTTTTAAGGAATATCCCTCTTTGAAGGGATCTGTGATCATTGTCACATACTGGTGGTGTCCCCAATGTGGTGTCCAATGACACCATGGCACCCACTGACACAGTTCTTGGTACCCAAGTGTTTTAGAAAGTTGGTGGGGCCAATTGGGGTTTTTTGAGATTCTGATGTTTTCGGTGTAATGCTAACAGCAGTTTTATATAAAGTACTTTACCTGTGCAAACGTCAGAGAGATATTCTAAAAACACAGTGGATTTCTTTCTGACTAAACCCAATAGCTCACCATTGCTAAAATACTTAATGTACCTAACAGGAACTTCTACTGATGTAATTGGATATTTCTAATTTGAACATGTTTTTATAATTCAGGTGGAAGTTGATAATATTATTATATAAAATTCAGCACTAACTATTACAAGAAATGGTGCTAGGGTTGCCAATCAATCACCAGGTGGGACCTGGAGATTGCCTGAAATTACAAACTGATCTATGGAAAAGAAACCATGACAAGCTTTTTTTCTGGTTCCTTTTGCATAAGTGTTTGCAAAATAAAGACAGAAACTGCCAGAGATTTATTGTCGAAGGCTTTCATGGCCGGAATCACTGGGGTGCTGTGTGGTTTCCGGGCTGTATGGCCGTGTTCTAGCAGCATTCTCTCCTGACGTTTTGCCTGCATCTGTGGCTGGCATCCTCTGAAGATGCCAGCCACAGATGCAGGCGAAACGTCAGGAGAGAATGCTGCTAGAACACGGCCATACAGCCCGGAAACCACACAGCACCCCTGCCAGAGATTTCTTAACTAGCTCAATGTATATAGCTATTTTGTTGTGTACATAAGAAAATATTTTAAACAATATGCTAATTTTAAAAGGCATCCCATTAAGCAGAGCTTCTGACTGAAATGCTGAAAAATTACTGTGTAACGTTACTCGCTGACATCTTGTGGTTGGCTCTGCCTTGTGCGGTAGCCATTTTGTGTTTGTGCCCACCACCCTCTGCCAGAACTCCAAATGTGCCTGCAATTGGAGACCCCTGCCAAATATACTAGTGAAAGATAGCTGTAGTTTAAAAAGAATTTCAGTATTGCAAATAATGCATTCTGAGGTACAAGCACAAATGTCTAAATTGATATTGTTCATATTTTACAGCAACTCCAATCTTGTCACTCTGCTAGCTATTGGAGGCTGGAATTTTGGCACTCAGAAGTGAGTATCCTCCCCATGTCCCCAAAACAACTTAACAGCTTTTCACACCACAGACTGTGATCTTGCTCCAGTGGAGTTTCTGAATTGGAAGTAGTCAGAAGATCTATGCCCCAGCCATGGCTATGAACAGGGTGAAAAATCCTGAAGTTACTGCTTTTGATGTGATAATTGTGTGATAGAACTTCTGATTAGACAGGCTTTGGTTTACACTCTACTGAGAAAGAAAGAGTCAGGCCAACTGAAGTAATTACAGTGAATGTTGTGTATAGGAGAGACTAGGAGAAAACAAATGACAATCTTGTGCCAAGTTAACCCAGTTATGTGCCAAGAAATGCATTTCATTAGTGCATTTTTATCTATTACTAACCCTCTAAGGAACTCAGGGTTCCCGGCTGATTGGCAGTCAGCTGGCCAGAGGGCATAAGCAGGCAGACAGAAGAGGAAGGAGTGATCTGAGTCCACTGTGTGATGATGGCTCTTCCACCTTGATGTTGAAGCACCCGCATTGCACCAGGGGGACGCTCTAGCACTTCCCCCAAACCTTTATGGAAAACACAGAGTTTTGGGGCAAGAGCTGGAGCATCCTTCAGTAAGATGCTGGTGCTTCCACATCAATCCAGGAGTGATGTCATCGCTCAGGAGACATAGATTTCCACCTATGAACCTGCCTCCCTAAAGCTCTCACCGGTTGCCAGGAAGGGCCTGGAAACAATACATCATACTCCGCTCCTCCATTTCATCCACACATCTGCCCTATGGGATAGATTAACTGACCCAGGGTCTCCCAATGGTCTTCATGAAAAATGGGGATTTAACCCATGTCTCCCCAATCCTAATACAGCTTTCTGTGCACTAAACCATCAATGATGATTAAATGATGCAAGAATGCTGATTTCAGGTCTCCCCAGTCCTTAATCCAGCATTCTAAGCACTGAATCATAAGTGCTGATTTCCGTATAAATTATGCACAGTGAATTGACTTGCATGCATTTGTGTTCTTTGCATGATTTATTCTGCTTCTGATAGCCAAGGGAAACTGCAGAGCACTGGAATTTCCTCCTCCCCAATCCCTGGAAATCCTGCTTAGCTTAACCTCTGATTTTTAAGAATGAGGCACTGTACATACTTTCTCACCTTTCTTGGCTGCCCTTTACCGGTACTCAAGCAATAGAGGTGGCGCTTATCCACAAATAGGTGCCATGTGGCTGGAGTAATGTTTAAATGAAGCAAGAAGCTGATTTTACAGGTACTGAGTCAGCATCCTTTTGGGATACATGTGGACACTGTAGGAGAGACCCATACTTCACCTCCTTCCACACTCTTTATCTCCTTCCACATTCCAACATTGCCCCAGCTACATGAGAACCATTCATGGAAGGAAACGTTGGCTCATTCCGCACATGCAGAATAATGCACTTTCAAACTGCTTTCAGTGCTCTTTAAAGCTGTGCGGAATAGCAAAATCCACTTGCAAACAGTTGTGAAAGTGTTTTGAAAACGCATTATTTTGCGTGTCCGGAAGGGGCCGTTGATTCTCAGCATCTTGAGTAATGTGTAAATGGTTCCTTGCAGCATGCCCATGACTTATTACTATTCTTCTGAGTAGAGAATACATGACACTGGGATCTTGTGATCATAGAATATGGGATATGACACAAATGAATGTGAATATGAAATGAATATGAAATGGTATGTGGGAGACTGGTTAAGAATTTCCTCATTGCAGGTTCACTGAAATGGTTTCCTCAGCTGGCAATCGTAAAATATTCATTGATTCAGTGATTGAATACCTCTGTAAATTTGGGTTTGATGGTATTGACCTGGACTTTGAATACCCAGGATCAAGGGGCAGTCCTCCTGAAGACAAGCATCGCTTCACTATCCTGGTTCAGGTGAGAAGCCAGAACAATAGTAAGAGTGAATAGTCTGTGCATAACCAGTGCAGCAAAGCATGGCTCCCCAAAATATATTAGAAACCATCTTTTCCTGGTAGATTGCCAACCTACAGGTGGGGCCTGGAGATCTCCTGGAAATTCAGAGATCACTTCCCCTGAGGAATATCTGCTAAGATATCTCCCCAAACCTTGTTCCTACCAGGACCCATCCCTAAATTTCCAGGCATTTCCCAACCTGGAGTTGTTAACTCTATTTTTAGAGACCTTTTAATCTTTGCTGTTTTAAACAAAAAGCAGCTAGGTGATGAGCATGTCCACTCAGGGGATGCAAGGCAAGCAATTCTGTCTCCAAGCAACAATTTAAGCACCAGTACAAAAAAAGGAATATTGCCAACAACTGGAACTTTTTAAATAAAACGAGAGAGAGTTGTGTTGCTCATTATTAACTATGCCAAAAATCCTGTAGGTTCTCAAGATACTTGCATCAGTACAGTGCATATAATAACCACAAAAGAATTGGATGCTGTGCTGTGGTGGGCTGAAAGGAAGAATCTCATTTCTCTGGAAACAAGATATTGTGTTTTAAGTTCTTTGGAAATTCAAGGTGCAGCCATGAACTAAGACATGTGGACTGGGGCAATGAGTGGGACACTAGTGATGGGGGAAATCCTTTGCCATTCCCACATGCCCAGAGATTTAGACTCTACCACTATTTGTAGATTAGTCACAGTCAGAAAATTAAACCTTTTTGACCAAGCCAATCTAGTGATACCTTAAAGATTAATAAAATATATACCTGTAAGAAGGGCATCAAAGGCCATTTATACCATGCACTACTTACCCCACAGCTGAGAAGCAGTTTTCACTAATTTTGCTTCACAGTGGGGTTTTCCTGTTTACACCATTCTCCCCCCCTCCCCCCCCCCACAATTTTTGTTTCCTATCTTTTTACCTCCTGCCTATTTGTAATAACCCTGCAACCTCCATTTTGATAGGTTGCCTGCCACCTTTTTTTGGGGCGGGGGGTGGAGGTTAGTCTGTCAATAGTTTGCTGAAACAGCTTGATTCACTAGCCAGGACAAGGTCTGCCATTCCAAGCAATAAAATCAAAAAGTCTTGCAAGAGGGAAGGAAGGAAAGCTGGGGGTGGGGAAAGAGACAAGAGCTCCTTTACTGATCCCAGTCTTGTCAATTTCATAAAGGATCCATCGATAGACTTTAACCATGAAAATAAAAAAAGAAGCCGGCAGAGTGACCTCCCCAAACCTTCTGATTGTCCTGAAGTGTTGGCTGGTAGAGTGGGGGGAACTACTGTGGGGTGTGCAGTGCAGGGGGAGACAAGGAGGAGTGAGAAAACCCAATGAAGTGTTTATATAGAGAGATCTCCTTCACTTTTCTTGTGAAGGGAGGAAAAAAAGTTGCATCTAAAGAGCTTTTGAAAACCATGGGAATTTCAATATGAGAGTGGGGTGAGTGCCAAAGAATCAAACCCGAAGGGAAAGTATTCTCAAAGGGAAGGAGATCACACATGCATGAATGGCCAGGGTGTTATGGGAACCTATAGCTAGCATTGAAGTAAGCTACTGTGAGTATGTGTGTATAGAAGATGTTCAGGAACAGGATGTACGTTTGAAATGGTTCTCCATATCTCTCCACAGGAAATGATGGCTGCTTTTGAAAACAATAAATGTGATGGGAAGAGGTTTTTGATCACGGCAGCTGTATCTGCTGGCAAAGGGACTATTGATGCCGGATATGAAATTGCTGAGGTCGGAAAGTATGTTGAACGGGACTCAACTGCTTTTGGGGATTGAATATGATTCTTTTATGCATCATCAATTGTATCATTTATCATGCAAACTGGCCATAAAACTGCTGCCAATTAATTGTCAGCACTTACATTTTGCAGAGAAGTATCAGCGAAACTGATAGAAACCTTGCGCATACTGTAGGTTACTGTTGGATTTTTCAAGATCCGTGTCACTTATCTAAATGAATTTGTATACTTTGTTGTATCTCATTTATGACAGAGTTCTAGATTTCATCAGTGTAATGACATATGACTTCCACGGAGGCTGGGATACTTTCACAGGACACAACAGCCCCTTGTATGTGGGATCAAAGGACCAGGGTGATTTCAAGTATTTCAACTGTGTAAGGAAATAATTCTGATCCTGTAAAGAAAATGTCTGAATTTTTCATAAGGCTAGTGAATGAGGTGGGCGCTGATCATTTTTCTAACTTGTACCTCCCCAGGATTTTGCTATGAAATACTGGAGAGACAATGGTGTCCCCGCTGGAAAACTTCTTATGGGATTCCCCACCTATGGACGCACCTTCAGGCTTACTTCCTCAGACACTTCTGTTGGTGCTCCAGCCTCTGGGGCTGGCTCATCTGGACTTTATACCCGTGAGGCAGGCTTCTGGGCCTATTATGAGGTAAAGAGTTTGTTTGTCAGGCAGAACCTCTTAAAACAAAAAAAAAATATGTAGAGTATTATGGTTACTTATCTGGCCACAATGCCTTGTCAAAGTCCTGTCTCTTCTCTATTCCTGCCATTCCTCATGTTGGCAAAGGTCCATTTGTTCAAAGGAATATTTGATGGAACAATACTAACGACTGGGGCTTCTGAATATCTGGATTGTTCTGGGTGTACTTATAGTGCTATATAATGTCCAGGTGCTGCAGTGTTGGGTGGCCCTTAGCAATCAGTCTTTATTGTATAGGCAAAATGCTCATGCTAGCACACTGAGCAGCAGGATCAACTATTTATCAGTTCTATCTAATAACTGCTTACCCATCGATACAGTATGCCAGACTTTTCTCCACTCAAAGGTGTACTTACATTCACTTTAGCTAGGACTTGTAGATTGTTAGGGCAGCTGCAACTGATGCCAGTGTTTCTTCATGGAAGGGGGATTTGAATGCCACTGTCCCCTGGGAGGTCACCACTACTTCTAACAATTCCCCAAATTTCAGGCAAAGTATTTTAAGTTGTGGATTTTCCAGGCTGTGTGGCCTGGTAGTTTTTGCTCCTAATGTTTCATCTGCATCTATGGCGGGCATCTTCAGAGGCATGTCACAGTAAGAAGTGTTTCTCTCTGGGGAATAGTGTAGAGAGAAACACATCTCACCATGACATGCCTCTGAAAATGTCAGCCATAGATGCAGGCAAAATGTTAGGAGCAAAAGCTATGAGACTACAACCACACAGTCTGGAAAACCCACAACAGTCAGTTGATTCCAGCTGTAAAAGCCTTCAACAATATATTAAATTCCTATGGCATTGACTGGCATTTTAGTTTTCTCCATTTATTTAATTTGTGTAGCACAATCCTTGCTCTCCTAATCTTTGCTAGTTCTCTGCTCCCCAAGTCAGGTCACTTTTGAAATCATGTGAGCTTAGAAATCTAGAAATATAAGAGATTAATAACACATATTTAAACAGAAGTTTGATCAGGAATTGTTGGGTTTAGGCAGTTAAATAAGCATAAAGCAGACTTAATGGAGGCCAAGATGCATCCACATTTCACACTGTTTTTTTTGTGCACTCAGAATTATGGAAGGAAATCCCTTTTGATTTGTTTCACAGATTTGCACATTCTTAAAGACTGCCACACTAAGTTGGATCGATGACCAGAAAGTCCCATATACCTACAGTGGAAATGAATGGGTTGGATATGATAATATTTGCAGCTACAAACATAAAGTAAGATTGTAATATTGTCCATGTTAACAGTTTCACAGTATTGGAACATGCCTGAGTTTGAATATAGACTATACAGTTTATCAAAGGCTACATTTGCATTGATGATGCTGGGACAGCAAAATCATTCCTTCTGGTTGTGTTTGTGCTTGAGCAGAAATATTCTTTAGCACTAGTACGACCCATCACTAATCATAAAATAAATGGTTTTAGCACAGACATATGCTTGAAATGAAAGATGTAGAATAATTTTTTTCACTTAAGTGGGCTTTATGATTTTTGACTAGGTCAAGTACCTGAAAGAGAACAGTTTTGGAGGTGCCATGGTTTGGGCCATTGACCTGGATGACTTTCTGGGCTCTTTCTGCAATGAAGGAAAATATCCTCTCATTAGTGAACTGAAGAGACTTCTTGAAACCAACGGTAAGATGGTGAAAATGAGATGGGAGTCTATGGGAGCAATCCCCAAGCAGGTCTCCTCCAGGGGCGTACTGCCCAGAGGGACATATGGGTGCAAATGTCCCCAGGCAGCACTCATTTAATCACGTGGGGAGGGTGAAAAATCACCCCATACTCCTCTGGTTGAAAGGCGCCCCTGCCCGGCTCTCCCCCGGGGCGAAGTGAGGGGGAACTGCGCCGGGGCACATGTGCGCCCCACGCCCCTGCCAAGGCATTGCCATGCCCATGGAACGTCCCTGGAATGCCCCGGCCATGCCCCCACACTGGGGCATGCCCAGGGTGTTGCGCCCCCCATCCCATGGGTGCTACGCCACTGCACTCCCCCCTCAGGCACTGGCTGTAGCAATCCCCTCTGGGCTCTCCCAGCCCGCCAAGTCCTTCCCAGCTTCGGTGGAGGAGGAGGCGGCTTCCGTGCACCTGCAGCTAAGTCAGTCCAGCATAACCTGTAAGGGGAGGGGAATAGAAGGAAGCCCCTTGCACCACAGCTGTACAGAAGCGGCCGCTGCGAGTTAGGATCTTGCTCCTCTACTCACCCTACCCTTGCCTGCTATTGTGAAGGTAAGTGCCCCTAAAAAAGCCCATGGATTTTGCTCTAGAGGAAAACTAATGCCCCAAGTGTGTGGGACGATCAAAGGGGGGATTCCCACCACCACTACTACCACTGAAAATGAGGAAAGGGCAACACAGAACTGGAGATTGGTATACAAAAGCTTCTTCTGGCATCAACTTGGGTTTTTATTGTGGGGGGGGGGGGCGCAGAAAACTCAATTCTTGCCCCAGGCTCCATTTTCTGTCGATACATCACTGGTCTCCTCAGAAGTAAATCTCATGTTATCCCATGGATTTAACTCTCAGAAAAGCGTAGTGCTCCGACTTAGATGTGATGGCATTTGACTTTAAATAATAGTGCCCTCTTTGAATAAACTACTAAAATTATCCAAAAGGATCTAAAGACTCATCATTGACTAGCACTTTATTTAAAGATCTTGTTTCAGGCACATTGACATAATGGATGTTCTTGTCCTGCCGTCAGGGTGCATCCTTGGCATTGTCCCCTCAGTCTTGTCCCAGAGCATCACCTGCCTTGTATAAGACGTCACACAAGAACACTTGTTGAACATTACAAGAATGAGATGGGGCAAAGATCCTTTTGGCCATTATGTTCTCTTTCGCATAATCTTCTCATAATATCAATACTCACTTCTTGGGGTTATTTTTTTGCCTCAAAATGATTTCACATCAGTCTGGGGGCTGAGGACAGTTGAGGGCCTTTGGGCTGAATTTTGGCCTGGTTCAGACATTTCTGACCCTTTTCCTCTACTGCATAGTAAATGTTGTGTGTGATATGGGCCCTCCGCATGGACACCTAAGCATGCAGATACCCAAGTTGTTTTCCACAGAACTGTGAAAAAGCATCCGCTACAGCTTCAGTGTCAAGTGGCGTGGGAGCATGGTCCATACACAACTGTTCTCACTCTGCTCCTACCTGACACTGCCCCCAACCTCTTTCATATCTCTCTTTCCCTTGTGCCGGCACAAAACTGCAGTTATGACCGGGATTTTGGAAGTGTGGTCCAGTAAAAACTTTCCCCTCCTGTTCTCTTTCTTAACTAAGCTGCACTTTCATGCTGTAGCATGGCACAGTTTTTTTAAAAGGACCGAAAGGATAGGAAATGGTACCCAGCAACAAGCTGCCTCACACTGTTTGAAAGCAGAGCAGTTTAGAGCTCAATTGGGTTGGAATTCATACATTATGCAGCAATGGAGTTTGCACATCATATATAATAGCAGTGAACACACAAGATACATAAGAAAACACGAGGAAAGAAGTTGTGGGTGCTTGCTAGGTAGTTCCGTTTTTTGTTTTCACTGCTTCCTGTTTTTCAGTGTTCACCAGAAGACAGTATAGTATACAATTAAGCAACTGACACTTCTGCCAAGTAAAATATGAATTGGCTTTGTTTGTTTACAAAACCTCACTGGAATTAATTAAATAGTACTTTAGCACTCTGTGAAGCTTCTTTGATTAAAAATATTCAGATCTATGTAGGGTGATTTCACATGAATGCAGTGATTTCAATGTATTGTGATTTCAATATTCCCACAGACCCCATTGTTCCTGGTTGCCCTGATGGAACTGTTCCTGATCCTGATCCTGGGACTCCTACTCCAACTCCAGATCCAACTCCAGATACTCCAACTCCAGATCCAACTCCAGATACTCCAACACCAGATACTCCAAATCCAGATACTCCAACTGTGGGGCCACCAGTACTTAACTTTTGTGACAACCAACAGGACGGTATCTATGCAGACCGAGAAGATAGCAACAAATTCTATATGTGTGTTAACAAGCAAACTTACTCTTTCAGCTGTGCATCTGGCCTGGTATTTGATGAGAGTTGTAAGTGCTGCAACTACCCTTAATAGTAACAGCTGGCTTCCAACAAAGAGAGTTTGAAATGGTATGTCTTTTTGACCACAGCAGACCCCCACCCCCCTTTCCTTTCAAATAAAATCCAGGATGCATGACTGAATCATGTTTGTGCTGACTTCTTTTTGTCTACCATATTGGCTGGGTGCCCTTTCATTTATAACAGTTTTTAAAAGAACAAGATTTGTATCACTAGGAGTACAATCTTCACCTGAGCTTCCCCCTTTGAAACCCTTTGATTTAAATGTATTTAGAAGGGTGCAACTCTTTTACAGATCACACTGTTTGTCTTCTGGCAAGATCTGGCAGGACTGTGTGTGACAAAACCAGGGCTTGATCCACTGTGCCTGGAAGGTGATCCTCAATGAGAATGAAAAAGTGCACAGTTTTGCTGGGATCATGCCTGGTAATGCTAATAAATATTACGGAAAATTGTATAGCTATATTTCAGAGTGACTGCCCTAATATGGAGCAGAGGAAGCTGTTGTATTTTTCAGTTTTCTATTGGGTTTTCTTCCAAGAAAACCCCCACCTATGCTCAGTACTCCTATACAAATAATGTTTAGAGCACAATCCAGTCAGAGTTAATCATTTTGAATTGCCACTTAATTCACATTAAAACATTTTATGCAGCTATAATAATATTCTCATTGAAGACCTTGAGTCATAAGGAATTTAATATTTGTTCTGAGCCCTTAATACATCAGTTATTTGAACTGAGTGGTTCGTCACTAATGTCATGCTACATAACTGAGGGTCCTTCAGGATGTTTACGGGCTGAACTGAACCAAGAAACACAGACATACCTTATTATGTGACATATTGTGATGTGGCTGGCATGCGACTGGCAAGCGATCTTGTCTGCTGAAGTCCCTGCTAATCACAGCTGCAGTACCTCTCTGGGTTCAATGGTTTCCCACTAAACACTGATTTTTCAGAAAAAAGTGGAAAGTTATTTCTCAAAGCATTATGTTGCTCTAAAAGAAAACTTCCTAATATAAAAGTGAAACAAAATTAATGCAAACATACGTTGAACCAAAGGCTTTTAAATTACTTGGAAGTGATTTCTGCGCCACCATTATTTTAACATGAAACCAACCTAATACATCTCTAATCCTTACAATAAAAATGTTGTGTCCAAAAGAAAAAGTCCAATTTTTAAACCTGCTCACTCATCTTTAATATTACACAACATTCTGAGTAGAATTATTAATCCATGCCAAATTACATGGATTGCATTTTTTGCTAGTAGCTCCTGACTGTGGCAGCTAGAACTTTTTGCACCAAGTCTGGGGTTGCTATGTATCTATATCAATATATTCCTCCCTCCTGCCCTAAATTATCTCTGTCAGACCCTTTCCAGCTATCTTCCATGTCTCCTTTGGCTATCTCTATTTGTAACAGTGTTTTGTAAAGAAGCATAAATGTTAACACTCTTCTACATCAATGCATTAAAGTATGCATTTCTAAATGCTGACCAAAAAGTAGATAAAACATACCTATATCAGAACCTATGAAAATATCAAAAGAAAGTAACTCCAGAAGTCCCAAAACTGTTGAAGAGTTTCAGCTGAAGACTACTGTCACCTCTTTTATTGATATAGTAGAAGAAGAATTTGTATTTTATACCCCACCTTTCTCTCCTGTAATGAGATTCAAGATGGCTTATAAACTCCTTTCCCTTCCTCTCCCCACAACAGACACCTTGTGAGGTAGGTGGGACCGAGAGAGTTTTGAACGAACTGTGACTAGCCCAAGGTCACCTAGCAGGGATGTAGGAGTGGGGAAGCAAACCCGCTTCACCAGTTTAGAGTCCACCTGCTCTTAACCACTACACCACACTGGCTATCAAGTTGCTTCCACTGGACAAGTTGCTAAAAGCATTCTAAAAAGGGGCTTTAGTAGTGCACTGTGTGGTATGATTGTGTATGTTTTAAATGTTTTTCACTTGAAAAATCTGCCAAAAACATAAGTAATTTTCACCAAAGGCACCTAAACATGATTTTCCATTTTTCATATCTGTGCAGTAGTCCTGAGCACAGGGTGGGCCATTATCAATAAATCTAATTGCCAATGAGGTCAAATATGTAGCTAGTTAAATCCAGATTTCAGAAATATCTGAATTTTTTTAAAAGGTTAAAAACTCTCAAAATAAAAATAGCATCTGTAGCTTGAAGAACTTAATATATTCTCAGTGGACATTGTGGGGACTGTTAGGCAACCACAATAATATTGTCAGCCTTCAAGCCTTCATTTCGATCAGCAAAAGGCAGTGGGGAGTGGTATGGCCTTCTCCATGCCTTTAAGGGAGGATTAAGTGGCTCCAGGCCAGGCAAAACCCAATGGGAAGTTTGGGGTTGCCAACTTCCAGCTGAGGTCTGGAGATCTCTCAGAATTACAACTGAATTCCAGATTCCAGATATCAATTCTTCTGGAGAAAATGGCTGCTTTATGACATTATAATCTACTGAATTTCCTCCCCTCCCCAAAGCCTCACTTCCCCAAGTTCTATCTTAAAACTCCAGGAATTTTCCAATCTAATATCAGTGACTTGATATCATGAAACTTGCATAATTAATGCATGGCTGGAGCTTGTTAATGTTCAACAGCAGCCACTCCATGAAAGCCAGTATGTGTAGTGGTTAGAATTTCAGACTAGAACATGGAAAACCCAGGTCAAATCACCATTCTGTCATGGAAGTTCACTGAGTAATCTCAGATTAACCTGTCTCAGGGATCTTTGCATCACTGGCTGTGAGAACACACACACACACACACACACACACACACACACACACACACGAGACACAGAGAGCGCTACAGGATTGATCTGGGCTGGTCCACACACACACACACACACACACACACACACACACACACACACACACACACACACACACACACACACACACACACACACACACACACACACACACACACGAGACACAGAGAGCGCTACAGGATTGATCTGGGCTGGTCCAAGCTCTGGGATCCTGTTTGCAGGACCCTACCAGAATGTAGCAGCAAATGGGTGGATGTTACATCAGAGGGATTCATTGTTGTCATTGCACACAGTGATAACATACTGAAGAGGGACCATTGAGATTTTTCCAGCCTAGCTGACTCCTTCCCCACTGGTTTATCTCTAGGATGAAACAATTTGCCCTGCTTTCATCCACAACAACCAGCAAGAGGAAAAGAGGAATGTGGGATACAGGGGAATTGACGCTGCCATGCCCCCTCATCTAGGCGACGGGCGTATTTGGGTCTGCCTGCGGAGGCTTATGGATCCTGAGGGATTCCTGAATATCCTGCAGGATGCTCCTTCCACTGGTGCCTCTCTCGGTGAGCTAGTAGAGAGCTAGGATACCAGACTTTCTGAAGACATCTAGAAAGTTGCTCCAAAATGTCCTCTCTCTCCCTGTCTCAAATTGGCTCCCTAGCATACTGAGGAGCTGAGGAGGATGAAACAGGAACTGAGATGACTTGAGCAAGTGTGGCGGTGAGTTTGTGACGAAGAGGCAAGACTCTCATATAGGATGCTTATGAAATCCTACAAGAGAGCCATCACAGCTGCTAGCTCATGCCCGGCACAATTGTTTACTGTAATTTGGACTTTGGTGACCGCTTCCATCAGTCTCCAAAATCAAAAATTGGCTTTTAGCTAGGCCAGGGGTCTGCAACCTGCAGCTAGTCAATTGACCATGCTGGCAGGGGCTGATGGGATTTGTAGTCCATGAACATCTGGAGAGCCACAGGTTGCAGACCCCTGAGCTAGGCATTTGCGAGCTTTTTTGCAGATAAGATCTTGTCTCTCCGCCAGGCTCTTCAGGCTACTATTGAGACAATAAGGGAACTGGAGGCCCCTTTCCCATCTTTTGGTCCTAGTTTTGACCATTTCAACCTGCTAAATCTCTCTGAGGTGGACAGGCTTTTGTCAGCTGTAAGATCTACCACTTGTAGATCTTGTAACACTTGTCGGAGCAGCAGTAGCGTAGTGGTTAAGAGCAGGTGCACTCTAATCTGTGGAACTGGATTTGACTCCCTGCTCTGCCACTTGAGTTGTGGAGGTTTATCTGGGGAACTAGATTTGCCTGTGCACACCAACACATGCCAGCTGGGTGACCTTGGGCTAGTCAGCTTTTCGGAACTCTCTCAGCCCCATCTACCTCACAGGGTATTTGTTGTGGGGAAGGGGAAGGGGAAGGCAATTGTAATCCCCTTTGAGACTCCTTACAGGAGAGAAAGGGGGTATAAATCCTCCTCCTCCGCCTCCTTCTTGTCCTTTTGACCCATGTCCCTCCTGGCTAGTGAAAGCTTGTAGGGAGGAGCTACAGAGGCACCTGGGAGAGATCATCAACGACTCTCTTGACCAAGGAGTCTTCCTTGGTCAGCTGAAAGAGGCAGTGGTCCACCCTCCTCTTGAAAGACCGAATTTAGATCCTCTTGGGCCCACATATGTTAGGGATCGCCTTTCCCCATATTGCCCAACTTTCCCCATATTGCCCAATTTCCCCATATTGCTCCTTGGAGGAGAACCTACTGGTAATCCCTGGCCCAAAAATATCCAGCTAACTTTGACTAGGGCCAGGGTTTACTCTGTCCTGGCCCCTACCTGGTGGAATATGCTCCCACATTACATCAGGGCCCTGCGGGTTCAGAACGGTTTCCACAGGGCCTGCAAAGCAGACCTATTCTACCGGGCTTTTCTTGGAGGACAGCCAGGCTGATATCTATGTTCAGTGGCCTCCCAGGTTTTAAAAGGGGATATTAAGGGTTATTTAAGATTTTAAGTCACCATCTTGCCTATTTTTAAACTGTTTATGTTGCTGTAGTTATAATGTTTAGGTTTTTATTGTTTTTATTGTATTTTAAAATGTTGTATTGCTGCCCTGAGCCCTTCGGGGATGGACAGGGTCAAAATCCAATAAATAAATAAATAATATATGTGTATAAACGCAGATGTATATTTTTAACAGTTAATAGTTATTAATATTAATAAGCAATTCTAAACCAAGCTATAAGATTGTCAAAAAGATTTGCCAGTTTATTACGTATTCTAAATTGTTTTTTTTAATTCCTTCAGTATATTATATTACTATTCTCTTTTCTATGTTCTTTTTTCTTCTTTCTATTGATAAAGAATCATAGACGGAGGAGACCACAAGGGCCATCCAGTTGGAAGAGACCACAAGGGCCAACCCCCTGCCATGCAGGAATATACAATCAAAGCACTCCTGTCAGATGGTCATCCAGCCTCTGTTTAAAAACCTCCAAAGAAGGAGATTCCACCACACTCCAAGGCAGTGTTTCCTACTGTTGAACAGCCCTTACTGTCAGGAAGTTTTTCCTAATGTTTAGGTGGAATCTCTTTTCCTGTATCTTGAATCCATTACCCCTTGTCCTAGTCTCTGGAGCAGCAGAAAATAAGTTTGCTCGATCTTCAATGTGACATTCCTTTAAATATTTAAACATGAGTATCATGTCAGCCCCTGGTTGAGTACTGTTTTCTTTTTTAGGAAAAGACCGATGGTGTTAAGTAGTTCTTTCTTTTCTCCATCCCTGTCAGCAATCCACCATCTTCTCCATGCAGTGACCCTATCATATCTTTTTCTTCCTTTTGCTGTGGACATAACGAAAAAAGTCTTTTAAATTATTTTTAACCTCTCTGACAAACCCAAGCTCATTCTGAGTTTTAGCTGTTGTTATGTTGTTATATTTTGTAAACAAATAATAAATTATGTTTAAATAAATAAATGCCTATATGCCTTCTTATACTTTTAAGAACATCTCTACACCCTTTTGGGAAAAAGTAAATACATACTTGGACATGTTGGTGGACAAATACCCTTGTCCAGTATTTTCTAGTGTAGGGGACTGATTGGGGAGTAATCATTTGAACTCGGATAATGGTGATTACATTCCATACCCTTTTTTGCTGCCTAGGCAATCCAATGATCATGTCATTAATACAGTTGACAGAACTTTGTGCCATCTTTAACTTTGGGGGTAGGGTGGTCTACCAAATTGAATAAACAACAACAACAACAAACAACTTACATATACTGAATGAATCCACTCACTAAGACAACAAGTAGAATAGATCTATATCTCCCCACGTGGTTGTAGTGTAGTGGACTATGTGATGACTTCAATGGCCCTTGAAAAATATATTTTGGATTTTGTGATTGGTGATCAAACTGAAATTGATCACTTGCCAGTTTTGATGTCCATAAATCTAAGAAGACTTTCAGAAACATCTCAACCATCTTCTCCTGACATCAATACTTATTCACAACTTAGAAGGATCAAATGGTCACTTGATACTGAGGAAATAAAACAAAGGATATCGAATGACACCTGCTTACTATGAAATTATAATCTATCTACCACCAAATCTCTCCTAGAGGTGTTTATGGCCTGTAATATTAACATTAATGCCCAACCATCATGTTCAAAAACTCTTCAGTGTTTCTCTAGATCATGCTTTGACAATTAATAATATCATCTAAAGCACCAATTATTCCATCAGGAATGACAAAAGACATCATCATGTATTTCTCATTTATCTGGCCCTTTTATTTTGAAAGTGGAAGGAATTTCAATTAACCTTAGCACAGAAGAAGCATATGGTCTCAGCTGCTCAATGCAATCAATGGGAAGAATAACAAGGAAGTTTTGGGCCTCAATGGTAGGTTCACTTCTCTTGAACCCTGGAGTTTCTGCTTCCTCAATTTCAGTTCAGAAATGGCTCCATAAGAAGTCTCAAAATGGGTAAGGACTTGGGCTGGATGGATTATCAGCAGAACATCTTAAGAGCAGCATCGACTGGTGGGCTAGTCCCCTTGCATGGCTGTTTACATTGATCTACAAGTTTGGCATTCTACCTGAGGTTTGGTTAAGCTCTGATTTAATACTAATATTCAAAAACAGCAATCCCAACTGCCCAGAAAACTACCACCCTATAAATTTGCTATCTGTATAGGCAAGTCATGTGCCAAACATCTTTTGAATAAACCAATGGACTGAATGGCCTTTCAAGGTTTGCCAGGAAAGAAACAAACTGGATTTTGCAAGGGTAACTCTGCCTTAGACCATTGCATAACGCTGTCCTTTTTGGCAGATCTTATACTTGCTAAATAACCCTGATTTTGTTTTTTGTAGTCGTTTCCCCACTCACCGTTTGTTGCGCGCTACTTTCCCCAAGTAGCGCAGGGTCCAGCAGCCCTCCCCACTACAGGGCGGCGACAACGCAGCCGCCCCGACTCTGCCACTCTCGCGCCCCCTCAGCGTGCGTCATTTCTGGCGCTGTTCGGAACAGTGCCTTTTGGATGACGCGCGGGGCAATGGGGAAGCCCGGAAAGTTCAGCCTCCAGAGCTGCGCTCCAGCCAATCAGAACAAAGACCCACCCTGCCAATCACCAGCGAACGCGCAGATGTGGCGAGTGCTGCTTCTCTGCAGCCGCGGCAGAACAGCGAAGCTTTCCTACGGTACAAGTTGAAGTGGGGAGAACGGCTGTGCGCTCAAAAGCTGCGATTCATACGAGACGGGTTTGCCTCAGCATTTTTTTTAAAGTGGGAAATCGCCCAGTGAATGGGTGGTCAAGTTTTTACTAGAAATTATACACCCTAAAGGATAGTTCTGTTTTTTAACTTTGCTGTGTCACTCTGTTATTAAGAGATTCTTTGTTATCATTCTCTTTGGGGATTGTTTTGAAGCTGGTTTTTGTTTTTTTCTTCTGTATTTTACCTGTATCGTCTTATATGCCAATAAAGGCTTGGTTTACCAGCTGTCAAATCTACCAGCTGTCAAATTACCAGCTGTCAAATTAAGTTCAACGACAAGGGCCATCCAGCTCCAAAGATCTCAGTAACAAAAGGAGTGAAGCAAGGATGTTTACTGGCTCCCTCTCTTGTCAATCTATTTCTCTCAGATTTGCCTGTATATTTGTCTAAAGTAGATGCCCATGTCCCCAGATTAGATTTACAGCTGGTCCCCTTTGTTGTTTTATGCAGATGATGCAGTGATCCTTTAATTTTCCCGGGTGGGATTTAAATGCCTATTAGCCTCTTTTATTTCCTATCGTGAACTGAATTTTCTATCTATACATTTTTTAAAAACCAAAATAATAGATGCCTGAATTAGAGAGGGGGCTGGGCAGGGAAATCAAGTAAGTTAAAAGCTTTAGATACCTTGGGGTTCTTTTTCATTACAACTTAAACAGGTCCACACACTGGTTTCATTCTCTCACTGTTGCCAAAAGCGGCATGTCCACTAGAACCAGGGGGCATACATTGAAAATGCTGGGGGGAAGAATTATTTATTTATTTATTTATTTATTTATTTATTTATTTATTTATTTATTTATTGTTTCGATTTATAAACCGCCCCATCCCCTGGGGGCTCTGGGCGGTGAACAACATTCACATATACAATTAATTAAATCGATAACAACAATATAATACTAAAATCCATTAAAAGCTACTTAAAAACAGCGGTTAGTATCATAATAGGTGCCCTATTATGGCCAATTCAATTAAGATCACCCCAGTAAAAAGAAAAGGGAGGGGTCAGGTTCCTCTCTGGGAGGATAATAGGTGGTAAAGTGCATCAGATGGTATGTGCAAAAAGATGCAGGGGGGGAAGGAGAGGGGGAGGGGGAAGGGGGCGCCACTCAGCGACTGGACACTCCAAAGGCCCGGTGGAACAACTCGGTCTTACAGGCCCTGCGGAACTCACCAAGGTCCCGCAGGGCCCGGACAGCTGGAGGAAGAGTGTTCCTAATGAACTAATTAGAACTAATAAAAGGAAACACTTCTTCACGCAACGTGTGATTGGTGTTTGGAATATGCTACCACAGGAGGTGGTGATGGCCACTAACCTGGATAGCTTTAAAAGGGGCTTGGACAGATTTATGGAGGAGAAGTCGATTTATGGCTACCAATCTTGATCCTCCTTGATCTGAGATTGCAAATGCCTTAACAGACCAGGTGATCGGGAGCAACAGCCGCAGAAGGCCATTGCTTTCACATCCTACATGTGAGCTCCCAAAGGCACCTGGTGGGCCACTGCGAGTAGCAGAGAGCTGGACTAGATGGACTTTGGTCTGATCCAGCTGGCTTGTTCTTATGTTCTTATTGTTCATTTTCAGCACCAAAGTGGAAACCAATTTGTGCCAGCAGCCATACAAGGGTTGCAGGCCAAAGTGATTTCCCAATTTTATATAGGATACCAGTATGGATACAAGCCTACAACAAGGAGGTCAAATGAATTCATGCAGTTGGGTGCTGTGTGGTTTCCGGGCTGTATGGCCGTGTTCTAGCAGCATTCTCTCCTGACGTTTCGCCTGCATCTGTGGCTGGCATCTTCAGAGATGAAGATGAAGATGCCAGCCACAGATGCAGGTGAAACGTCAGGAGAGAATGCTGCTAGAACACGGCCATACAGCCCGGAAACCACACAGCACCCAAGTGATTCCGGCCGTGAAAGCCTTCGACAATACAAATTCATGCAGTGTTTCTCTGTCGCATCCTTGATATCTCACAATCAGCTGGGTACTTCATGTGCTAAATTGGGTCAACATCTTGTGGAGTCTAGAGCTAGGATTACTTCTATCAAATGTTGCTTACATCTCCATTTTCAGTCCCAGCCCATAGTTTAATAACTTGCTTGCTTGCTGACTCATATCACTCTAAATGGTCTACCTCAGTTGAACATAAAAATTAACATCCTTGGCACTGACTTAGAAGCTCTTGTCAACTCTGGGGAAGCCTATTGATTCCAGACAATTACAAGAAGAATCTGGGACACTGAAAAACAGAAATCAGATGCTGGATTGAATAAGATTTGCTCCCCATGCTCACATGGGCTATCTTTCTCACAGAGGGCAGAGGCAGAGCTACCAGGGGATGGGTGGGGGTGCGCCATGCATTGGGCACACGTTTTTGGGTCTTGTGGGGGGTGCAAAAAAAGTACAGAAGAGGGTGACCAAGATGATGAGGGGTTGGAGCACCAGGGAAGGCTGAAGTATCTGGGACTTTTCAGTTTAGAAAAGAGATCAGTAAGGGGGGAAACTATAGAGGTTTATAAAATTATGCACAGGGTGGGGAGAGTCGACACAAAGATTTTTTCTCCCTCTCCCAAAATGCTAGCTGTCCTGGGAATCCATATCCCGTTGTTGCTGTTAGCCACATGGGGTACAGATAAGAAGACCAAGCCACACTCCCTTCTAGCTGAGAGAGAAAGAATCGGGTTTCTCTTGTAAAAGGGGGGTGTAGTTTGAAGTGAGGTGGTTAGTCATTTGCTTTCAATATTTGTAGAGGAGTTTTGGCGGGGATTTTCTAGTTCTGTCAATAAATGTCTGGTGGTCTATTTTACCTGAACTGCTGTTTCTGAATAAAGACTTTTGCTAAAACAGAAGTGCTTTTCCCTGAACAGGGGGGCGGGGAGGCAGGAGAGGGTCCTGATTATTAGTGGCTAATAGCTATGGCAACTAAAGAAAACTTTCATGTCCAGAGACAGTAAATCTCTGAATCCTAATGCCAGGAGGCAACACTAGGGGAAGACGTTTAGAGCTGAATTGCCCAGCGCAAAGGTCCAAAGGAGTCGTACATGCATCACACAGCATAATAAGTTCTCTGCAAGATAAAAGGGCAGCACTGAAACAGACAAGGAAAGCTGATGAAGGAGAAAGACCCTACCAAAATTAGAATAGTTAATGACTGGTAATCTCATATATTTGCTTTACATATTGGGTGTGAGGATCCTCTGAGCGTGATACTGTGGATATTTATAGACTCAGAGTCAGAACCTAGTATATCATTATAGTTGTCAGGCTCCCCATGAAGAAGGATCATTTTTTAAAACCAGTTCAAGTATGTGGAATGAAAAACAATATCTAGAAGATATTTCTAACATAGTAATGAAACCTTGTGCTTGTAAAGCTGAATCCACATGTGCCACCCAAAGTTTGCTTTAGCCTTTCATCTACATGCATGTAAAACAGAATATCAGCAAGAGTGTCAAGTTTCTGATGAGAAAAATTAAGAGGCAGTTTAAAATATATTTGTTCAAGGTTTGTGATATGATGATAGCTGTGCTGGAACTTTTGATTTACAGTTGCAGTTCAACCTTCCTACACTACAACTTCCTACACTACACTAATACACTAAGGTGTATTAACAATGCAATCCTATGGAAAGTCACTCCACTCTAAATCCTCTTAAACAATGTGACTTAGACTGAAGTAACTTTGCTATGGATTGCATTGACTCCTACCATAATGGGAGCAAAAGAAACCTGTTGGCACAAATGTCTCACCTATTGTGTTTCCCCACTTACCTTTGCTGCCCTTTGCTGCGGGCTACTCACAGTGCGCGGCATCTCTGGCGCGCGCCCAGGCATCCCCACGACCCCGTGCTCTGCGAGGGGTCATCAAAAGGCGCCGTTTCGAGGAGTGCCAGGGATGCCGCGCGCTGAGGGGGTGCGAGAGCCATAGCGTTGGGGCGGCTGCGTTGTCGCTGCCCCTGTAGTGGGGAGTGCCGGGGGACCCCATGCTACTTGAGGAGAGTAGCACGGGGCTTAAGGTAAGTGGGGAAAGGGCCAAAGATGATTTAAAGTCTCCTTCTAGTTACAGCTTTTAATGCATCCAGGAATTAACTGATGATACAGGAACTGACTAATTAAGTAATGATACTAACTAATTAATGAATTAACTAATGATACAAGAATTAACTACAGGAGCATATTGCAAATGTGTCACATCATATTTAAATTAATGCATGTTTTTCAAAGCTACAATCACTTTCCTATCAGTCTGAATCAAATATAAAGGACATTTCCCCTTCATTTACTAGAAGAAGTGAATGATGTATAAAGTTCTTTATAAAGTTCATATACATATATTTGCAGATTCAAGTATTTGGGATAACCATTTCCAGTATCATCTTGTGCAACAGCTTTGCTCCTTGGACAAACATCTATTGGTTATGCCCTCAAGTATTCTAGCTAGGACAGTCACTGTTAGAGGCTAGGCTTTTTCAGAAGCTTCTCCTGTTCTAGGGAACAGCCTTTCTGAAATTATTAGGGAGACTTCTACTTTGTTAAGAACCCACACGCTTTGGAAGGTGGAGCAGTTTAGGGTTTTATTTTTTGGCAATGGTCACCCATGTTGAAAATTTTGTTAATTTTTTAGGGATTTTAAAAATTATATGCCATTTTATTAACATTGTAACCTGTTCAATTCAGTGTCAGAAACAAAACTTGAAGCATAAGCATAAGCATAAGCATAAGCATAAGCATTTTATTGTCATTGTGCACGCACAACGAAATTTACAGCAGCATTCCTCGATGCACACAATTTCAGACTCATACAATTTCAGACTCATGCAATTTCAGACTCATACATCATCATCCTCCACCCATCCCTACATAGCCCCAAATACATCAATATGAAGCAGCGGAGTTTAGCATAGCCACAGCTCCCCAGGTAGAAGCTGTCTCCTCAAGCCTCTTTGTCCCTGGTTCTGAGGGCCCTGTACTGCGTCTGCCAGATGAAGTAGCGGTTTAAAAAGAGAGTGTGCTGGATGAGGCGGGTCCCTTTAGAATATTTTGGAGCTTTATTTAGACTTGGGCATTATAGATTTCTTCCAAGGAGGAGATGGCAGCCGATAATCAGCACATGTACGGTATTGATCACCCCTTTGGAGGCGCCTTCCTATGCGTACGCCCTGTGCAACTGGAGAACCATACACACTGGAATGCAGTGGAAGTTGTAGGAGTCACTCTCTATAGTAACACCAGCCCGGTAAAAGGGACCAGAAGTTTTCCATCTGAAGTTGTTTGCTTCCTTTGAAAGTCTCAGAAAAGTACACAGTCTTTGCTGGGCCTTTCTTAACTCCTGTAGGTAGTTCTGTACTCCCCAGGTCGGGAATCCTTTCTTTAATCCTTAAGCCCAGGGAATTCTAAAATAGCCCACCCAGCTCAAAACCTTGATCTCCGATTTTATAGTCCAAGGGCTGGAATTTCTGGAGCTAATTCGGCTTCTATAGTCCACTCATGAAGTCCCTTTGTTCTCTTTGTTGAGTGTTAAGAACCAGGATTATATTTTCCCTCGCACCACTATGAGACAGGTCCAGGTCCACTTCATTTCGATGGGGCAGCACTCATCCCCCCTTCCCAGAAGATGAGGCCCCTAAACCGCGTTATTGTCATCATGCAAATTTGATAATGAAGATTGTTACTATTCAAGATGAACAGGAGTACAATCGCCCATGTATAAAGGGTGAACAGTGAAAGGGGCTCAACACACAGCCCTGTTAGGCGTTCCCATATTTAGAGTAAGAACTGAGGGAAACCAGGTTTCCCAGTCCTTAAACCCTCTGGGACGCGTCGGACAAGGGTCCCTAATCCTACAAACAGATTGAATGTGAGGAGTCCAAGATCCACAAGTTTTGTCACACCAGTCTTTGTGGTGAGATTGTATTAAATCTTGGAACTAAGTCACTTGGAAGAGCATTCATCGCCATAATTCCTCTGCTGTTTCCAGATCGTCAAGAGCTGTGTAAGGCTAATGGCAATGGCGTCACTCAAAGATCTATTAGTCCGGATATCGCGAACTGGATGTTTATCAAAATGTTATCTGGAGAATACAAGAACTAATATGCTTCCTATGGACCAGTTTTCAAAACGCTTCATGATGGATGGGGTGAGTGCCACTTTGGTCTATAATCCTGAAGCATTGTCAGCAGTAAAATTCTCTTGACCGGTGGTGGAAATCAATGGTGAAGCTTTCAAACAAAGATGGAATGGTGGACTGGGATGAAAAGATGGAGTTAAAGATCCCAGTAAAAAAACTTACCAATAGTTAGACAGCGTGATTCTCTTTAATTCACCCGACCGGAATACCATCCGGTCCGTTGCAGCCTTCCCTTGGATCTTCACAACTCCTCAAAACTTGCCTTCACCTCATGTTCCTCCACAGTGAAGGTGTGGGCACCTGTAACTCCACCTGGTGGCTGTGTGTCATCTCCTTCTGATAGACCTGTTTCAGCGGGCAAAAAGAATTGGATTTAGCTCCTCCCGCTTCAAAAAAGCTAGAAGAAATCCCCTATCCACAGAAAATGGTGTCATTGTTTGGTTTATGGTTGGTAATTTGTTGAATTCCCTGCCATACCTGCCTCATGTTGTTATTATTAAAATAATGCTTCGAATTTTTCTCTGGTACCAACTCATCTTGGCTTGTCCATGCATGCCTCTCTTGAGACTGGCTTCTCGGTCAACATGCTTTTCTTGTGCCTCATCACCAGATCTGAAAAGCCAATATTCCTGTCTCATGCAAAAGTCGCTGAACCTCCCTTTGTCATCCAGGGTTTATGGTTGTGAGTAAATCGAGGATAAACGCGCTTATACATACAGTGCAAGGAGTGTCTGTGCAATTGGGTGATATGGAACTCAAGAACAGCAGTGGTATACTCACTCCAGATCTGGGTTCAGAAGCATAAGCATAAGCATAAGCATAAGCATAAGCATTTTATTGTCATTGTGCACGACAACGAATTTACAGCAGCATCTCGATGCAATACTGCATTCATACAACTCTCAGACTCTTCCATACCTCAGACTCACAAGCATCATCATCCTCCACCCATCCCTACATAGCCCCAAATACATCAATATGAAGCAGCGGAGTTTAGCATAGCCAGCTCCCCAGAGAAGCTGTCTCTCAAGCCTTGAACCTGCCCTGAGGCCCCGTACTGCCTGGATGAAGAAGCGCCTAAAAAAGAGAGTGCCGAATGACGGTCCCTTTAGAATATTTGGGCTTTATTTAGACTTCGGCATTATAGATTTCTTCCAAGGAGGAGAGGGCAGCCGATAACTTTTGTGCAGTATTGACCACCCCTTTGGAGTTTCTGACGCCATCAGCAACGGAGAACCATACACAGATGCAGTGGAAGTTAGTAGTCATTCCCTGCAGTAATAAAAGGACACCAGAAGTTTTCCATCTGAAGCTGCTGCCTTCCTTTGAAAGTCCTGCAGTTCCTGCCGGGCCTTTCAACCACCCCAAAGCAGTTCTGTACCTAGGTCGGGAATCCTTTCTTTAATCATAACGCCCTGGTAATTCTAAAACCAGCCAGCCCAAAACTTTGATCTCCACTTGAGAAAACAAGGGCTGGAATTTCTGGAGCTATCTCTCTATAGTCCACTCATGAAGTTCTTTGTTCTCTTGTTAGTGTTAACTATATATTTTCTCTCGTAACGCTAAGAGACAGCTGAATCACCATTCCGTGATAGCACTATCCCCCCTTCCCAGAGATGAGCCCCTAAACCACCTTGTGTCATCAGCAAATTTGATATCGGTGTTACTTTTCAAGATGACAGGAGTACAATCATGTATAAAGGGTGAACAGTAAAGGCTCAACATTAGCCCTGTGGCGTTCTATATTTAGAGTAAGAACTGAGGGAAACCCGGATTTCCAGCCTTAAATCCTCTTAAACGCCCCAGACAAGAAGTCCCTAATCCACAAACAGATTGAATGTGAGGAGTCCAAGATCCACAAGTTTTGTCACCAGTCTTTGTGGTGATTATTGAATGCGGAACTGTCCGTGGAAGAGCATTCGCGACATACCCTCTGCTGTTCAGGACGCCAGCCAGTGGAGGCTAATGGCAATGGCGCCTCAGAGATCTATTAGTCCGGATATGCTTAACTGGATGCTTATCAAACGTACTGCATAATCGTTTATGCTTCCAGGACCAGTTTAAAACACTTATGAAGGATAGTGAGCGCCAATTTGCTCATAATCCCGAAGCATTGTCAGCGGTAAAATTCTCTCGGCAGTGGAAATCAATGGTGGCCAAACAAGATGAAACGGTGAATCGGGATGAAAAGACTGATTAAAAGATCCCAGTAAAAAAACACCAGCCAGTTGGTTAGCGTGATTCTCATCAATTCACCCGTAACAATCCGGACCGTTGCGCCTCCCTGATCTTTACAGCTCCTCAAACTTGCCTTCACCTCATGTTCCTCCACAGTGAGGTGGTGAGCTGTAACTCCACCCGGTACGTGTGTCATTCCTTCTGATAGACCTGTTTCAAAGCATAGATTTGTTCCTCCCGCTTCAGAGAGAAGAATCCCCTATCCACAGAAAATGGTGTCATTGCTTGGTTTATATTGGTAATTTGTTGAATTCCCTGCCATACCTGCTCTTGTTGTTATTATTGCAACAATTTCAATTTTTCTGGTAAATCTACCCTTGCCCATGCACGCCCTTCTTGAGACTGGTTCTCGGTCAACATAATTTCTTGTTCTCACCAGACCTAAGCCAACATTCCTACGCTAAAATTGAACCTCCCTTTGTCCAGGCTCATGGTTGTGAGCAACCGACGCTGCTACATACAGTGCAAGGAGCGTTCGTGCGAGTGGGTGACATGGAACCAGGAACAGCAGGCATATTCCTCCAGACTGCCCGGTGTGTTCACGAATAAATACTTCATTTCTTTGAATAACGGCCCAACTTTATTCCTAATTATCCAGAAGTTCTTTTGGCATTGTTCGTGTAAATACAACCTACCACGCGCGAAATAAAGCTGAACTGTATTTCACTACAAAAGAATCCATCTGTCCTGAGAACTTGATGTGCCAAGTATTAAAATGACGGGGAGGCTAGTGAGACAAATATAGATAGCCTTGGCTTACTAGCTAAAGCTTAATCTGTCAGGCTTTTGGAAGGCTGGCTTGACACCATGTGCAGCTGGAACATTTCAGGAGTCTGATTTGATAAAATGTTTGCTCGACTCTGGTCAATATTTCTCACAGATCAAGGCTAATCCAGCTATGAATGTCAAAGGAAGGATCACAAGGTTATTTGTTAAATGTTGTGTCATTTAATGTGCAATTTTAATTATTTGATTCTGGTTTGGCTGGATCTATATGTAATGCTCTGCTGGTTATGTGGCACCACTTTTTTTGCAGCGCCAAAGGGTTCCGAACAGTGATATGCGCAGGTTTTCTGCACCAATTCATATAATAAAGTAACACCCATCTCCTAATCTGCACTTTACTTGAAAGGGAAAAGATGGGGAAGGTATTGCTGTGGATAGGTTAGTAATTTTGGGTGCTGAGCTGTTCCGGGTGCATAAACGTGAAATCCTAACTGCAGAAGGTCATCTTAACATTTTTCTGGAAATCAGTTACTATAGTAAACATAACTTTCCTCCTGAAGATGCTATATCTTTTTTTCTTTTAAAAAGGCTGCGGTAATATGCTGAAAGCTATCAATAATATTACCTTTATAGGCAGATCCAGTGACTGAAGTTTTCATCCATAATCTAGTCATATTTAATTACTACATTTGGAATCAGAAGGTGTTGCTTATCACTTCCCTGATGACAAGAAGTCCAGTGGCAAGACTACTTTAGTCTTCTTTGGATGAGAGAGCAAGGGAGACATAGACAGTCTTTGCAATATCTGTATTTATGAGTCTACTCTTTCATCAGGTAACACAGCCATTAGTCCTGCATCAGGTACTCAAAGAAGGCAACTGCACCTCAGTGATGCTTAATGTGAGCCAACTCTTGTCTTTCAGTTTGAATTCCCTAATGTGTTCCAAATATTTCTCTGCCCATCCACTTAGCAACATGTGGCACTACTAAATTGGAAATTAGACATGACTGGCAGATCCCTACAACTTTAAGGCTCTGAAACGTTTCAAGTTATTTTCTCCCTGTGGTTAATCCTTTTTTGTTTATTTTCTTTTAGCTTTGGCCATTTTGCTGCAGTTGCAACTGGGTGAGTATCTTCTTGTTGATTTTCTTTGTGCCTGTGGTGATAGGTAAAATATTGGCGATTTTTAAACTTTTAATTAAATAATTTATCCTGCAGTGTAGAAGTAAGCTACAGGCCTAAACTCAACTTTATTTATACGTCAGTATATCAATCTTTGATTATAAGTTAACTGGCTATTCATAAGCATTCCCCGTTCTGCTTTATTGATGCACAGCAGAGTTGAATTCTAACCATCACCATGGAGATGAAGGGCCCTTTCGCACATGCAATGATTTTAGATAGAGTGGGTGGATTAACCCTGGATTTGAATCTGACTTCATAGCTTCAGATGCTGAGAAAATAGGAGTCTGGACAGAGATCCAGCTGCTCTCCTGAGAGGTCATATAGGTTGATTTTGCACTTTCTAAATGCTCCGTGGCTTAGACAGGGAGCATACCTGCTGCGGGGCTTCTCACCCTGCTTGTAGTTCCCCAGTGCTGCCTGGCTCTTTCCTTTGCTTGAGTCAGGGAAGCCCCGAATGGTTCCCCACAAGCCCGAGGCTTTCCCATAAGCACTGTGAGCTCTTTCACAGTCTCTTTCACGCATGCATGGGCAGCCTCCATTTTTTGCGTTTGGATTGACTGAATCTTGCCCCATTCCCCGCACTCACTTTCAGTTTTACATCTCTGAACACAAATCAGGTGCTGAGAATTGGCGCCTTTGGCCCCCCCATCTAAAATCCTTGTGTGTGCGACGGGATCACCGTCCTCCACCCACTCTATCTAAAATCATTGCATGTGCGAAAGAATCACCGCCCTCCTGTTCACGGTGTCTGCACATGTCACTTTTCTGCCCAATATTTCTCCCTACTTTATAAAAAACATTTCTCCCTCTGATTTTTTTCCACTGGGGGGGGGGTGTTCTGCTCCCCAGGTGGTTATTTAGGTGCCCTGCACCCGGCCAAAGCAGAATGTAAGAACTCACTGATTCAGTTAACAGTTCAATAGCCCAAAGCTTTAATTGTAACAATGTTGACAGACCCTGACTCCTCGGGTCCTAACTAAATAAAAGGATTACTTTGTTGCAGGGAAACTTCTGGAGATCTGGAGATTTATTGTAAACACTGTGAGACTATAACATCTATACTGTGAGATCCTATAGCCATATCTTTGACTGTTTGCTTAAATACTGAGGAAGTCTATAACATCTTTGGACTGTCTAACTTGTTGCTGTCACCCAGCTTCCGTTGGCACCTAACTGCCAAAACCAGACGGGTTGCTGGGTAATAACTGCCATAGAACACCAGCCCTAGGGCTTCTTAAAGGGACCAGGGAACTAGAATTCGGTTCCTCCCACTGGAATACTATACTGAAACACTAGCTGAAACCCGCATACTAACATTTGAAACTAAATCTTAAAGGGTCTGTGGGGGCATGACAGGGGGCACTTCTCAGTGCCAGTCCATTGATGGGACGGGCCAGAGCAGCAAGTTGGGAAAACTGGCCCTATTTCTGCTATGGAGGAGTTTTGCATGGCGGCGGAAACCTCCTTGCATGTGCCATGCTGAGAGGGAATGATATAGACAAAGTAAATCTCATCAAAGTTGATTTTTTTCCTTCCTCACTCATCTTGATGTTGCAGTTCCTTAGCTATTCTTTAAATGTATCAGGGGTATGTGGGCCAGGAAAACTTTGTCCAGGGGCCCATTATGGTTCCTGGCAGCTCTGAATGCTAGTAGTCATTGGCATTGCTGCTGCTGACCTGCATTAACATAGTTAAGGAGAAAAGAAGGAAATATGTCCTGAGAAGAAAAGCGTTGTGAGGAAGGGAGAGGAATTTTGAGCCTAGTTCCTTGTCCATTTTCAATTTGTCAGTTGGGGGGACAAAGAATCATTATATCCTGTTGAAGTCTATTCAGTGGTGCTTACTTCCAGTAAAATACTCTTAGGATTGCACTGTAAGTGTGTCAGAGCACACTCAAGCATATTGTGAAATCTCTTCCCTCCTTGCTCTTCATTTATGTAAACTTATTCAATAACAATTAATGAATGCACTGGAAGTTGCTGAAGTGTGGAGTAGGTGTGAGCATTCGAATATGACAAACCCTCCCTCCCCCAAAAGCCAGCAATCTGGATGAAGCCAAAAACCTGAAATCTGAAAAGCCAAAAATCCCACCAAAAACAGCTTTCTCACAACTCATGTAAGGGCATAGGGGGGATTTTTAAAAAATTAAAGCCCACTCACGAAACTGTTTGGTTGGGCTTTAACTTTTAAATATGCCCCTTTAAATTTACTTTGGCTGGTGCTCTGCTGGGCTTCCAGGTAGGTTTAGCTGGGCTGACAAATGTAGCCCCCCCCCACTTGCTGGATTGCTCTGGAAGGACCCATCTTCTGTCACTCTTTTCCTGCCCTTTGACTGGGTTCTAGGACAGCAGGACATAGGGGAAGAGGAACCTGGAAGGGACAAATAGGAGAGCTTGCTGGAGCTTTGGTTCCTCCAGAGACCAGAAGGCTTCTGAGGGGAGATAGGTAGAAAGGCCAGAAGTTTGCAAGAGGAAGACATGGAAGGGGTCTTCCCCCTCAGGCCAGTTATTCCTGTGCTCACTAGTCATAGTTTGTCTCCTCAGAGGTGGTTCTGGGGGTGTTCACAGCTGCTGGTAAGCATGGGTGCCCCCTCACATCCTTGGACTGGAAGTACTTCTAAGTGATAAAGGATCCACAATTTGCACAGCTGTGTAGGGCCTAGATCAGTTGAGGAAAAGGCATTCATAATCTCTTGACTTTCAGAGTCCAAAACCATCTGATGAAGCACCACCAGGTAGTGCTTCTTTGGGGGAGACAGAGGCTGAGGAGGTGGCCAAATGGCCTCTAGCCAGCCAACAGGTGAGATAACAGCAGTCTCATCTCACGCTCTCCTTTCTGCATGCTGTGCACAGTTTCTTGCAGGCAAGGGATAGTAAGCATTTCTGATGGAGGTGCTTGGCAAGGGCAGCACTAGGGAACCAAGAGGGGTGAAACAGATGGCAGAGGAAAGGGTCACTCACATAATTGGTGAGAAAACCATTACTGACAGGCAGCCCTTCAGAACTGTAGAAGATAATCGGCTTTCACAGACTGGTCCAAGATGTCTGTCCCTGGTAAATGTCACCTTCTTGCACCATGATGAGCAGAAACGCTCTTGTTCTACAGGGCTGCCAGGGACCACATGAAGGCACAGTTGTCCCATGTTTATAGGAGAACTGAACACTTCATAACCAACATCTGGATCATCTTCAGGCACATCATGAGTACCTCTCACTGACAGCCCACTGGTGGCAACCCAATGACATTTTGGTGCGGTTGGATAGACCAGCACTAGGCATCACTAGGATAGCCATCACGAGGCTCTGTCACCATCAACAGATAGCAGACTGGGTAGGCACGGCAGGGACATTACCATGAGCTTCATGGTGACCAATGGTGGGTCAAACATCAGGGTAGTAGCAACAGCATTGGGCCTGAAAAACATTTGCTGTGTGGCCCAACTTCTTCACCTCAGGGTTAAGAATGCTTTGGGTCTGGGTTCTGCAGAGAATCTGAGGCTGGATGCTGCAGCTTGTGCCTTCTAGCATCTCTTCCAGAAATGCTGGTATCTCACGGATCACGTCTCATGCGGCGTAAAGGACACCCATCTGCTGTATGAGAAACATGCACTGACAGGCATGCCAGAGCGCTGCCTGTTTGGTGACTCTCTGGAACTCTGCCTATGCCATGCTTGAACATTTGGTAGGGCAAAAGTGAGCCCCTTCACTGCCTTGTTCTGTGTGACTGAGTGGTGTGGAAAGAGAGCCAGCTCAATCCAGAGGAGTGGTTGACTATTCTCAGACTGTGGAGGCTTTTAA